>NC_140974.1:31423255-31440755 GCF_056783735.1 Eptatretus burgeri | reverse complement strand
ATACTTTCCTTTTTCATATGAATTGCAGAAAAGTTCTCTGAAAAAACCTCTTCTCTCTCAAAACTTGGTTTATTTATCAATCTCGAAGCTTCTTTCCAAGATGTTGCGAATCTAATGTTTTGCCTGTTTCTAACATTTTCCATAGTCTTTCCAAATACAGCATTATTCATTAATTTATAAAAGTCCCCTTAAAATTTTACTTTTGTATTTGCTCTCATATCTGTATTGAATTGAATATACTTTTTCACCCAAGGACTTTGTTTAAATTTTAAAACTCTATGAATTTTAGCTACTCTCAATCCTTCTCTCAAAAACTGTTTTAAGCTTCTCTGATGCAAAACATATCCCTCTTTATCATAGAATGTTGTTAATAACTTTTCTGTTGATTTACCTTTAATATTAAAACTTTTATGATAATCACTTAACCATTCTTTCTTTGGGGTTTCTTTCTCACATGCAAAAGGAAGGTCTTTATGCTTATAGTCCGGGAGCCAACCTGTGTACGAGGCTGTTTTAGGGTTGGACCTTACAGCCTCTGCTATAAAATTTTACACCCCCAGGATGTTTAGATATATGTTTGCAGTTCATGAAAACCAATGTTGGCAATTCATAAGCTCTTGCGAAAAATTTTGGCGGACGTTTTTGTTTGAGGAAGATTTGAAAAATTTGATAAAACAGCAATTGTCAATAAAATTTCTAAAAAAATTAAAAAATCACATTCATGAAAAATAAATGTGAACTAAATGTAAGAATTCAATCAGTGCATTGTAAAATGACAAAAAAAAATTGCCTTTGTGGAAGTAAACCTCGTAAAAGTACATAATTTTGTGAAAAATGCCTTAAAAATAACGTTTTTTGAAGATGGCCTTTAGAACTTTTCTTATCATAGGCAGATGCTGCATTAGAATACTAATTTCTCTTAATGTGATATGAACATGGTATCCATGGCTAATTAAAACAGCAAATTTGATTGAGTTCTATCAATTTTTAAAGAGAAAATTAACATTTTTGTCAACCAAAGTTACCCCTACCCCCAAAATCTTCTTACTCTATTGAACACAGTTCGGTTAAGGTTTGCTAGATCCAGGTTGGGTACTTCACAGTTCACTCTTCCAAAGGAAAATTCAATGGTGTTTGGAGTGACATGGCCCTGGAGCAGACATACAACAATGAAGGGAAGACATCTCTGTTCAAACGCATATCTCAGGCACCAGCTGCTCGAGATAAATATGTGAAGACAGCACCATTTCTCACAGCTGTATCAGAGAACATAAAGTCTATGGCTAATCTAGGCCAACAGGAATCTACTCATCATGGAGAAACACATAAGCAGGCAACAGAAGAACATATGCATGTTGAGGAGATCAAGAAAGTGATATGCCAGCAGATGATAAACCCATTCCAGTGTAACAACCAAGTGGATCTGCTCAATAGAGCAACTGGTGAGAAGGATGCTTCAAAAGACTTGGTCCATGCTCAAGCTAAGGGCATGGAAGCCATTATGAAAGCAGAAGAGGTGGTCTCTATTAAGATTGAACCACTGAAGCTGGTAACTTTCTCCTCACAGAAGAAATCAAACCCATCAAGGAAACAGAGTTTAATCAGGATCTATCAAGATGAGACTGCAACTACACGTGTGCTGTGTTTCTATCGAGATGCCGACCCAGTCACAAGACAGATTGCATTTTCCCATGAGTGGACAGACTATCCATCATCCCTGTTTGAGGTTGATCCATGCTTAGCACAGGGGTTTGTAATGCGCAAAGGCAACAAGTCTGATTTCGTGGCAGTGCTAATTGCTGAAGCTGAGCAGGATGTTGTTTTACAGCTGCCATCATTACCACAGAGTGACCTATACACAGTTTATCTGGTAGACACAATGGCATTTGTAAATAAATACCAAAAAATGGGTGCAAAAACATTTGGTGAACTTCCCCAGCTGTATCTTCGCAAGCTCCTTCAGTTCAAACCTGAAATGTGCAACTGTGTCAACATCATTGGTGATCAGGATGATTTTGATGATAGCCATACTTTGAAGGGTCATGAGCAGCAGAGGAGAAACCAGACAGACCAGGCAAGACAATTCTCACCATCCAAGAGTCTAGAAATTCCGGACTGGAATTTACTCATGAAGAATCCAAGAAATAAAGGAAATCTTCAGAACTTCATTGGCACTTCCCTTTGTGAGAGTCCTGAAGCTATTCCGGATGGAGTGACCATCATTCTTGGTGGTATGATGGAAAACAAAGGTCACACTCTTTCCATCACATCAGCATCAAGTTCAGTTCTGGACTTACCTTGTGAAGAACATGAAGAGGCAGACACAAGGATTATTGCTCATCTTGCATATTGTGTGGAATATCCTGATCACCATTGAGCTGTTGTGCATGCAACAGATACAGACATAATTATGCTGTGTATATATCACTTCTGCTGCTTGAACACATTGCAAGAACTCTGGATACAACGGCAGAATCAATACCTACCTATTCATGAGCTGGTAGAAGTGTTGAGCAAGAAGTACCAGAAAATCCTCTTGATGTCGCAGCCACACTTCTGTGCACATATGTGTTGTGTGGATGTGACACAGTGAGCTACTCATTCAGAAGGGGAAAAGAAGAGGTCAGGTCAGGTATGGGAGCATGTGCCAGAACAGCGCGTCGCTGCGTCCACTTTCCGCCGGTACTCCAGGGGCCTCCGTCTGGCCATCCCCCAGGCAGATGCCAGGCCCATCCCCATCTCCTTGAGATGATGGTCAACCTGCTGCAACCATGAGGCACGTGGTCAGCCCACTGGCCTCCTCCACTCATGAGACTCCCTCGCTGAGAGAATCTGGTGAGCAGGATCAGCGTCAGGAAAACGAGCCACATGTCCATACAGCCGCAGCTGACGCTCACGGACTATGCAGGTAACAAATCTCATCCGAGTCTCTCTCAGCAACCGCTCGTTGGACACAAAATCCGACCAGCGATAGCCAAGGATTCTTCGAAGAGACCTGGTACCAAAGGAATTAAGTCTCCGTCTCAGATCCTTGGTCAAAGTCCAAGTCTCGCACCCATAGAGCAAGACTGGAAGTACCAAGGACCTGAAGACTCGGACTTTCGTCCTCCCGCACAGGTACCGGCAGCGCCACACCCCATGATCCAGTAAATCCATGACTCCCCAGGCCCGACCCAGACGTCTATTGACCTCCGGCTCACAACCTGCGGAGACATGAATATCACTGCCAAGGTAAGTGAATCTCTCCACGACCTCAACATCCTCACCACAAACAGACACAGACAGGACAGCAGCATCCAAGATGTCACCGAAAGCCTGGATCTTAGTTTTGACCCAAGAAATCCGTAATCCCAACGGCTCCGACTCCTCATTCAGCACCTCGAGGGCCCCCAAGAGGATGTCTAAAGTCTCCGCAAAGATGACTGCATCATCTGCAAAATCAAGGTCCGAGATCTTGACATTGCCAAACGATGCACCGCAACTTTATCTCTCCGACATCCTCCCTAAAATCCAGTCCATACAAGTGCTGAAAAGTGTGGGGGCAAGTACACATCCCTGACGAACTCCAGTAACAACTGGAAATAAGTCAGAGATGGTACCACCACACTCCACAGCACTCTCAGTACCAGAGTAGAGTTCAGACATCAGATCGATCAGTTTCGGTGGCACCCCACGAAGACCAAGAATTCTCCAGAGGACATCCCGATTCACTGAATCGAACGCTTTACAGAGATCAACATAGGCTGCAAGCAGCCCCTGCCGAAACTCTCGTCTGCGTTCGGTGAGGACACGAAGTGCAAGGATACGGTCAATCGTTGACCTCTTTGGTGTAAAGCCTGACTGCTCTGGACGCTGGTGCTCAAGCAGATGGTGGCGAACCCTATCAAGAATTATCCGAGCAAAGACCTTGCCCGGCACTGAGAGCAGCGTCACCCCTCGGTAGTTGTTGCAGTCTTGGCGATCACCCTTCCCTTTCCAGAGAGGGACAACAAGGCCCCTCTTCCAGTCAGTTGGGATGATGCCTGTGTTCCTGTGAAAAGAAGAGCGGCACAGGTTTCTCTGGGACTGATAGGAAACCTTCCCCACCTTGTTGATTTTGGAAGAGATAGTGAAATGGCAGCAACAGAATGTGTCATTGATGAGGCCAGAGTATACTGGACTGCTCTGCATGGCCAAAAAGGGTTCAGCTGTTTGGATACCCTCAGGCAGCATATGTTTGTCTCTTCAAAATTAGACCTTAGGTCACTGCCAGCAACAGAAGATGCGTTTTACTTCCTTGTTTTAAGAGCATTGTATCAATTGCTTCTGTATAGACGTGCACATCTCAGTGACCGAGCACTTCCCCCAGCCACAACATTTGGCAGAACCCTTATCAATGGAAAACTGGTCCCAATTCTCATGTCTAAGCCAGCCAAGCCAAACATAGACAAAACTGTGTCTTGCATGTGCAAATTATCCAAATGTCTGAAACGATGTTCATGCAAAAAGGCTGCTGTGCCTTGCTGAGTGACATGCATATGCCTTGGTCAGAGAGGTTCATGTGGTGGAGTTGTTTCAGAGAGTGACTCTTCCTCTGAAGAGGATGTTTCATGTCACAATATTGTGTTAATCCATTTCTAATTTTATCTTCCTTAAAACCATGGCATGTAAAAGTATGTTCTTGCTCCTGACCCCATTGATAGTCAAGCATTTCTGAGTTGCATAAATCTTTTGTTGTTTGACATATAACCTTGTCAATTGTAGGTAGGTTAAATCTACACCAATTGTGATATAGGAAATGAACTCCTCTTGAATATGAGGGGTCATTTGTGTATATAGGTTTAGTGGTTATGATTTTAGGACAATATGAATTACCCATACCCCCATCCTACATCTTCGCTTTTGCCAACATTTTGTCATCAGAGGGGGCTCGCAAAAGTGTTGACTGTGTTGTTGCGCAAGAGTTTCACCATTGCCAACATTGGTTTTCATATACTCAAAGGGTGTCTCTTTATGAAAATCAACACAAAAATTTTATAGCAGACCGGGCAATTTTTTTTTAAATTTTGATCGGTTGGCTCCCGGACTATTATTATGAAGATCACTCGGGTACCTCAAATCAACTTCAAAATAATAACCTTCTTCTTCGTCATTCAATTCCTCTTGCGAAGAAATAACAATATTCATCAAAGCCTTTTCATAATCCTTTTCTTCCACCCACTCTAATTTACCATAAGGCAGAGATTGAGACATTGCCCATCCATACAAATTATTCGTATCAAAATACATCAAATAATTAATATCTTTTTCACTATCATAATTTGGAAGTTATTTATTATTTGCTTTAGCATATCTTTTTGAACATACTTGTGATATTCCACCTCTCTTGGACTTCTCAATCATCAAAAGAATATCAACATCACTGATTAAATCTATATCTTGTTTTGTCATTTTCAACATTGCACTCCAAGCTAAACCAGGAGCTGTGAAATAGTGGGCAGGATCTAATCCATAACAATTTTTATTATGACAGAGTGATCTAAAAGCTTCAAACACATCAGCTAACAATAAAACATCTGTTTTTAGATATAAATCATGATATTCTCCAAGGTTCTTTATCTTAAATATTTTCCATATTTCTTGTGCGTGTTTATATTCCTTATCACTTATCTCTTCTTCATAAAGGTTATTATAGAAACTTTCTTTTGATGGAAGTTGTGTTTCTTTAAATCTCATAAATGAATCCATATAATCATAAGGATAAATTCTCTTACTTGTAAGAATTTTCTCTTTACTTTGAATTTCATTCCTTGTTTGAATTTCCTCTCTCGTAAGAATTCCTTCTTTAATCAGAATTTCATCTTTAATCAGAATTTCCTCTTTAGTTAGAATTTCATTCATTGTTCGAATTTTCTTTATAATTAGAATTTCATCTTCAGTGAGAATTTCTTCATTAATTTCCTCATTAATTAGAATTTCCTCTTTACTTTGAATTCTCTCTTTAATCTGAATTTCCTCTTTAGTGAGAATTTCCTCTTTTGGAAAGAATGAATTAAGATTTGGAAAAGAGTCCGTGGAGCTTAGATTTGATGCGAGGTAGGCTAGTGGTGTTCCCATAAACTTGTAAGAATCTAGAAACCTAATACGAGTTAAAGGTTTTGTGAATATCATTTTTGTAAATGAAATATACTTTTGACTTGTGTTTGTTATGGCAGAAATATTCCCTGGTGTTTTTGAAAGTTCATTTATAAATAGATGTGTATCATAGTTGGCGCTGTTGTGAAGAAAGACTGGAATAAAAGAAGGTAATTTATAATTAAGATTACAACAGGAATGAGCGGGACCTCTATATTTACCAGTAAGATGACAATGATCCCTAACTTTAGACTCCTTAATTTCCCCCTCACAAATATGACAGATATTCTTTCTAAATTCTAATTTTTCTTCTTTGGTTAATTTCATCGGTTCATTTGTTTCTTTCATTAATTTAGTGAGTCTTATACAATCCTTTTCTAATCGTTTTACAAACTCTTGTGAAGCTTTTTTTCCACGATAATGTTCAAGTTTGTTATACTTTTCTCCAACAGATGATTTGATATAATAACAGAAACCACAAGGAATATGTTTTTGATATTTATTCTTATATGATTCTTTTGGATTAGGAGAAGCAGTATTAATCTTTTTAAGGATACACTCAAAATCAGCGTATATCACAAATGGGTGCATGATAGATTTATTATAATCTTCAAAAGAAATCTTTTCACCAGGTTTAGGCATTGTAATTACAGCTGATTTATGATTACTACAATATTTTGAATGTTGTTCTTATCGTTCTTTTGTATGAAATTAATTAAGACATCGCTTACAAGGATATATTTTGTTTGCTGTTCTGAATACCTGAGAAGATATTAATCTTGATAAATTATTGATGTATGTGTAATGTGAATTCTTTCCAACACTAAAATATAAAAGATCAATGTGTGTTTCTTCATTTTTATAGTTGTTTGAAATTTTTAATATTTGAACTTTGTTTGTATCCGTTAATCCATATACATTAATAGAAAGATTATTCTTTTTCTCAAATTTAGGAATATCTGTTAGTGGCATTGGGAATTTAAAATCTTTAATGTCCAAGGTATTCTCATATTTCATATATTGTTTTACTCTTTCTGAATTGCATTTTGGTGGATGAAAGTGAGCAAGAACAGACCAGAGAAAACATTTATTTTCATTGTTCTTAATATTAACAACTGCCTTCTTTAGTTTTATTTATTTTGGTAATTCAATATAAGAAGAACCTTTAAGAGGGTTTGATTTTTTGAATGTGTATATCTAAAAAGATGATTTTTTTAATATTGAATCCACTTCCTACCACTGTATTATCAACATCCTCCTCTTGTCTTGATAGTTCTTCATAAACCCCACTATTCAAAAAATCTTGAAATGATGTTATAAAATGAAGATCTGTTCTCATATAAGGAGTATGTTCTTCATCTTGTCTTTTCATATTCATTTTCACTCCCATATAAAACTTTAAAGTTTTCATTTCTTTTAATGTCTTTTTAATAATAAATTTTTCAACATCGGGTTTCACTATTTCAATTGATTCAGCTATTGATGATGGACCGGGTTCTCCAAATTGAAAAATCCTTATTTTTATATGCCCTTTAAATGCCCCATCAGTGTTTTCAATATAATAGTCTCCCTTTACTGTAAACTCATTTTTCTTGTGTTTTTGTGATTGAAGATGTTTATTATAACTACTCTTCAAAACATCCTTTGAACAGATATCACAATGTTTTCTTTCCAATTCAAGAGGAGATATTTGATGAAATAGATTAAATGTGTGTTTGTTGGTTCGAAGGTGTTTTCTATAATGTTTATATTTGTGATTACAAACATCGCAGTACGTTGTATTCACCATATTTATATAATAAAACTTTGCTTAAACTAAAATTTTCTTGATGAAAATTTCGTTTAATTTATAGGTGAATCTGTGCTTAAAACCATTTTATCCTCCAACTTTTTCACTTAATAAATACAATGTTTCAAGACACAAAAGACAAGTTTCAATCAATCTCTTCATTTGTTAAAGATACTGAGAAATATGTCAAGGATGTAAAATTGAACAAAGATAAATATAACAACTATTGGATAAAAACTATTATGGTAAA
Source organism: Eptatretus burgeri (assembly GCF_056783735.1). Classification (NCBI taxonomy): domain Eukaryota; kingdom Metazoa; phylum Chordata; class Myxini; order Myxiniformes; family Myxinidae; genus Eptatretus; species Eptatretus burgeri. Next base: position 31,432,602 of record NC_140974.1, on the reverse strand, counting down.
TAATATGAGTTCTTCAATTTCCTTCAGTGGAAGGGCTTTTAGTATACCTGGTAGAACATCAATTAAAGTATCTCTAACAAAAGTTTCTCCTCTCCTGGTAATATATTCAAAACTAGAAAAAGCAATGAAACAAGAAAAAGTATCAAAAAACAAAAACCTTATGGATGAAGCTTTAGAAAGAAAAGATAAGACCATCTGTAATATGAAAGGAGAAATTTGTATTTTTTTCAACAACCCTAAAGATGTAAATCCTGATGAAATAAAGGATGTTAATATATCAGGTGAAATGACATTTCGTTCAATAGTAGTTAACGATCATTTTAAAATTACCTTTAATATAAAAAATGTTGTCGTTGAATCTGATGGTAATATTATTAAATATGAGTCAATATAGAACTGAAACTATAGATGAATTTCAGTTTAAGTAAAGTTTTACTTTATAAATATGCTAGACTTTCCTGATTCTCCATATGACAAATTTGAGAATTGTCCTGCGTGTGAAAGACGGGGATTATACACAGAGTCAAAAGCTTATAAACAATGTATATTCTGTGATTATCTTCTAATTAATGATAATAAAAAATATAAAAAGGAAAATAATTCTTTTATATTTACACCAAAAATGAATTACTTTACAAGATTGATTAGAGAAATGAATGTAAAGTATGAGGGTGATAACACACCTTTCCTTACAAGGGAAGAAACTGAATGTATAAGAGAAATGTTCAAAGGATTGTTGTTATATATTATTCATGGATGTAATTTTCAGGGAAATATCATCACAAGATATTGTATAAATAAAATAATGGATTATCTTGAAATTAAACCTGAACTTATGATAAAATATAGAGTTTCTAAAAAAGCCAATAATAAATTAAATGACCTGTTTTCCAAATATATAAATGAATGATTTTTTACCCATTTGGGAAAATAAGATAAAATTTAACAACCATAAAAATCTCCCAAATTCATTAAGATGTCTCATAGTTGGTTCAAGTGGATGTGGAAAAACCTGCTTACTTTTAAAAATGCTCCTCACTCCCAACTTTTTAGATTATGATAATTTAATAATTTTCACAAAGTCGAGTTTTCAACCAGAGTATCAACTACTCTCACAAGGTTTTAATGCTGGTCTTCAAAAAGAAGATATAATCGGTTTATTTAAACGTCAAAAAAACCTAAATGATTATAACATTGAAGATATAATTCAACCATTTTGTGATACACAGAGATGTAAAAAGAAATCAAATCCTATAACTTGTATTCTTAGTGATAATACGGATGATATACCGTCTCCCCAAGATTTGGATAAATCAAAAAAGAACCTCGTTATCTATGATGATTGTGTTAATGAGAGAAACCAAACGGTAATGGACAGCTACTACACAAGAGGGAGACATTCTTCTTGTAATTGTATTTATCTTAGTCAATCGTACTTTCAACTTCCTCGTCGTTCCATCAGAAACAATGCTAATACTTTTATTTTATTCAAGTTAAATTCAATAGATATCAATAATTTTTGGAGAGATAATTGTTCTACATTATGTCGTAAAAAGAAATTTGAGGATTACATGAAGCACACGACTGAAAAATATAAATATATTGTTGTGAAACAAGATGAGATATTAAGGGATATATTTTTTGTTTTATAAACAATTACATATATAAATGACAACTATTATTGTAAATCTTGTGGGTAAATCTGCTTCTGGAAAAAACTTTCATAAATCAAGGTTCTTGTGTAGTACAAATGAGAATATTGTAAATTTACTTGAAAAACACCCCGTGATACGCATTGTATCAACAACAACTAGAGCAATAAGACCTGGAGAAGTAAAAGGTGAAGATTATCACTATATTTCAGTGGAGGAACATATGCGATTGAGGAATGAAGGTCAAATGTTTGAGGAGGTTTCTCTTGGTACAACAAAATATTCACATTGTAAGAGTGAGTTAACGAAACTAAAATCTGGTGGTGTTGGGATATTAGAAACTAATCCAGAAGGAACGAGACAAATTATTAAACATCTGAGTGGAGTGAAGATTTTATCATTCGGTTTTGATGTTGATGAAGAAACTCAACGCAAACGTATGAAAAGCAGAGATGCAAGTATTAGTGAAGAAGAAATTACAACTAGCATTAATGTTAATAAAGAATTTGATGACATATTTAAAGAAAAGGATTTATTTGAACACATCTACTTGAATGATGAAGAAAAGGAAAATTTCCCTGTTGATCTTTACAATTCATTAAATTTTATTTTACAATAAATAAATGGATGCAAAAGAAAGAGCAAGAAGATTTAAGGAACATCAAGAGTTGGTTTCAAAAGTTGTAAAACAACAGGAAGACATAAAGAAGAAACGCAGACAGAAACTAACGGGCGAAGAAGCATTTGAAAGAAAACAAGAGAAATTTTTTAAACCACTTTTAAAAACTTCCCAAGAAAAAAATGAAATGTTTCCACAGTTCCCACAGTAGAATATACTCCTAAAAAACTTAAAATGTTAAAAGATTTTGATCAAATGACGGAGGAAGAATTAGAGCATTTAGGAGAATTAGAATATGATGATGAAGGTTTATTTCAACAACTGGAAGAGATCAATCGACCCCCTGATTATATTGTAAATGCTCTTCAAAACAATGAATATTCAGCGGATTCAAAAACCAAAGCAGGACTCATTCCAACAGAACAATCAGCAATATTTCATCTTGTTCAAGAAAAGGTATTGATATTTAATGATGAATTAAGGTTCTTGGGTTCTGCTCAACCCCCTGTTAAACTAACTCCGAGATTAATGTTTCTTCTCACAAAAGATGGAAGACAAGGTTCAACTGTGAGGGATGAATCAAAGTATAATGATAAACCATTGGATATGGAAAATAATGATGATAGAGTATATATTGATCTGCTGAACACTCTAAATTATAAGGTTATTCTTTCTGGTAAAAGTAGGAAGAATGAGAAGGAGAAACACATTATTCAGGCTTTAAGTATCCTTGGTTCAGGTGTTAGTTTTCTTCCAAATGACCCATCGCAATTAGTTAATAGACTGTTATTGTTGTTAGGCATTTAAAAGGCTGGAAATAACAATTGTTTTAATGAAGCATCAGCCATTTTAGACCAGTTGATGAACATGAAAATAATTAATAAATATCAATATAAAGACATTCTATCTCATATTAAATAAGATGAGAAGCACAATCCTTAGTTTCAATTTCACAACAAGTGACCACACATCTTCATTCCCATACCCACTACAACTTGACACAACAAAAGAATATGAGGCATCTTTATTGTCCATGGAAACTTATAATACCTTATTTAATACAAGCGAGAAAAATGACAAGTTTAGTTATAATCCGGGAAGTGGATACAAAACGATAACAGTCTCACCCAGAGCATATGAGATTTCTCAAATATCTTCCGAAATTGCTCGTCTTATGAAAGATGAACCAAAAAATATTGTTATAGACATTCAAAAACATACTTCAAAATCAACGATTAAAGTTAAAAATAACTACAAGGTTGATTTCACAATTGATAATTCATTTAGAGAGTTATTGGGTTTCTCCTCAAAAAAGATTGAAACTAATGGGACGTTTTACAGTGATAATGTCATTCAAATATCCTCAGGAATAAATTCGGTGTTAACTCACTGTGATTTGATTGATGGTGTTTATAATGATGGAAAAAAACAAATACAATATTTTCATTCAGCGCATACTCAACCCCAATTGGTTATAAATTCAATATGGAACCCAAAAATTTGGTTTATCTCCCTGTGTCAGGAAAAACCATACACAGAGTAAATTTTAGGATAACCGACCAAGATAATCGTGTGATTTCTTTTGATGGAGAAGTTATATCCATCAGAATTCACCTACGTGAAGTTTTCCAATAAATAAATACGATGGTTATTGTGAGGAAACACGAGTTGGGAAAATATAAAATAATTACAGGGGATGGGATGTTCCTTTCCCCATACTACAAGGGTGAAGGTATGTATCTTGGTAGAGGATACTATAAACCTAAGAGACAAAGGGGTGTTGGACATCAATTTAGAGGAGATGGGATAATTGATACTCTAATGGGTATTGGTTCAACTATTCTTAAACATAAAGATCTAATTGGTTCAACTGCTTCTGCTGTGGAAAATGTAGCAGGTGCTGTAAAGAGCATAAAAGATGCCCAGAAGGAATCTCATAAATTACAAGCAATAAAAGAAATTAAGAAAGGCAAAACTCAGTTGTCCCCCCAAGAACGACAGAAAATAATTCAAATACTTGGATCAGGGTTTCAAAAGTTTTAACATCTTTTTTTCCTAAATAAATACAAGTATGGAAGCAATTGATAGTATCTATGATTTGGATGATACTATTATTATCTCAAACTCCACTAAAAAAGAAGATTACTTCAAGGTAAATGCAATAACTGGAACAGACTGGAATACGAATGGTACAAAAAGTTTTGAAATAAATAAGCAACAAACCTATTTGAATCTCTCCGAAAGTTTCTTGTTGTGTAAATGTAAATTCACTAAAGCTGGGAATAACACAAACGCTACACTTGTAAATGATTTCTTCTGGAAAATGTTTGATAGTGTGCGTTTGTATATTGGAACACAAGAAGTTGAAGCGGTTGATTATGTCTCTGCTGTATCTGAAATGATGAAATTTACACTCTATACATTCAGTGATAGAATGGGAAAGGGGTCTGTCGAAGGTTTTATTCCTGATATGTCAACGGGAACAAACACAGATCCTGGATATACTCAAAGGAAAGGAATGTATAATGATGATACAAAAGCAGAAAATAGTTTTACTGTGGCAGTTCCTCTTAAAGGTATATTTGGATTTTGTGATCATGATAAAGTTCTGTATGGTCTTAAAATTAGATTTCAACTACAAAGGAATGATAATGAAAATCGATTGCTTTTTGGTGTTGGTAGTGCTTTTGGTGAACAGAATAAATTTGTAATTGAGGAGATGAGTTGGTATATCAGTGAATATACTCCTAATCTTAAAACAGAAGAGATGTTGAATCGAAGACTTAACTCAAAGAAACCACTCAGTGTATCATACCTCAAAAGAAGATGTCAACACGTTAAACTCAACCAAACTACTTACACGTGGAATTTGGGTGTTCTGGAAGGAAAGCCACGATATCTGTGGATCATTTTTAAAAAGCCAGATGGTGATACTGCGACTGATAAGAATAATGCATTGAGTGATAATGCTAAGGTGAAACAACTTCGCGTTTCTCTAGATGGAACATTTTACCCACGAGATAGATTGGAAATTAATTGGGAAAAAAATGATTTTGCTGAAGCATACAAGTCTTACCAAAAGGTGTGTGAAAGTAATGGAAATAAAGAACCTATTTTGGATATGACAGCATTTAAAAGTTTGTATACAATCTATGCGTTTGACCTGAGCGCTCAAAAGGAAACTATAAAGTCTAATCGAGTGGATACTTCCCTATACATTGAAAGAGGAGAGAGTGAAGAAGTTGATACATATTGTTTGCTTTTGGAAGAAACAGAATTGCAGATTAATACAGATAATGGTGTGATGATTAGTCTCACATAATTTTTTGTTAAATAAATGAGTGGCAAAGTACCAACTGGGGTATATGTTAATCAAATCAATCTTCATAAACTATCATCTTGTGTTCAAAATCAAAAGCCTTGTACGATTAACGTTAATACAATTCAGAGAAAAAGAGCAGTAAGAATTGATGTTTTGCTTACAAGAGAACAGGTTAAAATCTTGAATGACACTGGCTCACTTAAAATTAAAATGACAAAACCAATGTTGAAAAAATATTCAATAAGAGAGACGAGTGGAGGATTTCTCCCATTTCTAATTCCTTTATTTGCTGGTTTAAGTGCGGTTGGAGCATTGACGGGTGGTATTTCAACAGCGGTGAAAACTGCCAACGAAAGGAAGGCTCAACTCCAGGCTCAAAAAGAATTGGAAAGACATAACAAAGAGTTGGAGAAACAAATTAGTGGAAGTGGTGCAATTGTAGATTTTGCTGAAAAACTTGAAGGTCTGCCTGATAAAGCGAGATTGGTAGTTGGAGATATGCTTTCTTCTATAGCACAAGCAGGTGTAAAATTAATGAAAAGAGGTAATGGATTATATCTTTCTAATAAATAAATGAGCATTGATGAGTGGTTGAAAGAATTTGGAAAGAATACAACATCAAATTTACAACTTGTCAAATATTGTAAGAAATTAAAAATTCATAATGTGGTTATTTGTATGAGAGATGAATTAACATATGTGCTGAAACATACAAAGAATATTATTATGAACTTAGAAGATAATAATGGGAACGGTTCTCATTGGGCTTGTATTTTTAATAGTCAAGACAAATATTATTTTGATAGTTTTGGTCTTCCACCACCTGTTGAAGTCATAAAATTCTTACAGAATGGTGTTTATCAAACATTTCAAGTCCAAGAATTAAATTCCAAGTGTTGTGGTCAATTATGTCTATTTGTGTTATTTCAACTCAACAAAAATAAAAAATTTTATGATATTATTTTTAATCTAATATAAATGACTTATGTTGGTAAAGATGGTTCTATCTTTGGTGTATCTCAAGAACTGGATATTGATTTATCAAATTATTACACAAAGGCACAGGCTGAACGACATAAATATAATATAACCAAAAATATTAACATGAAAAATGCTTATAAATTAAAAAATTATCCAAGCCCGATTGACGCGAATGACTTGGTGAGATTAAGCAATTTATCACAATATATATCCTTAAATAAAACGGCCGTGTATTCCAAAGATACAGAAGTGTTGATATTATCTCCAGGTCATACAGAATTCACAGTTCGAATTAAAATAAATTTTTATAAAGAAGGGCGTATCGTTTGTATGAGAATAGAACAATGGGGGTATGATATGAATGATTTAGGGTATAATTGGTCATTTAAAATTAACCTCGAAGACCTGGAACAATTAAATCAGTCTCGTAAGGAAGAATATTATCCACTTGGTATCGAGAATGAGTTTTGTGGGTCCACGATTAGTAAACAACAAATAAAATAATTTAATAAGGGTAAATATAATAATGGTTTTGCCCTTGTTTATCTCATGAAAACAGAAAAAACAGGATTATATATAATAAGTAAGGAAATACAAAATGATTTAACTATGGGAAGATGGGGAGGTGTTTCGTGCCATAATATTATTCTAACATATATTTCTAATACATAAATGACAGCAAGAAGGCTTCAAGAAAATTATCATTTCTGTGTTCAAGCATACCTTCAAGAAAAGGGTATCGGTATTTTAATAAATATGTTCTACAACATAAGAATGAGGTATTTTCAATAAAAGATTGGCATTATGCTGATGTTGATAAACCGACAACTTTAGATTTAATTAGAATGTTAAATAATGAAAAAATTATAAAGTTAAGAAAAGGTAAGGCTCTTTTAGAAATTCAAAAGAAATTTTATTGGTTTCCTGTTGTAAAAAAAAATATTTTGGATACAGGAATAACAAGAAATCCTGATGAATATATGTATAATATTCTATGGGGTGTAAGCGATTCGAGGATAATAAGGGATGAGGAAGGAGTTGAAGAAGAGAGGGAAGAGGAGGAAAAGGAGAAGAGAGAGAAGGAGGAGAGGGAGAAGAAAGAGAAGGAGAAGAGAGAGAAGAGAGAGAGGGAGGAAAGAGAGAAGAGAGAGAGAGAGAGAGAGGGATGAAAGGGAGAAGAGAGAGAGAAGAGAGAGGGAGGAAAGAGAGAAGAGAGAGAGGGAGGAGAGGGAGGAAAGAGCGAGACAAAATAAATATCAAAATATGGAAACCAGTGAGATTAAAAAAAGATTGGTGGTTTTACAGAAAATAACTCAACCCACCGAGGAGGAAAACAAAGAATTGACAAGTCTATTTGCAATATTTTCTTCAAGACTATTGACATCGCCAAGCTATTCATTTTAATTCAAGTTTTTCATTTTTATTTTTTTTCTTAAATAAATGGAGGAGAGAGTGAAGGCATTTCTAAGGATTCTTTACGTTTTAAAAATTAAGATTCAAATGTGCATGTTGGAAACTAAAAAGGTTTTTGCACTCTGCAGGAATTTTTCACATAAATAAATGAGTTATTGTCTCAAATATAAAAAGAAAACTAATACTAAAAATATTTCATATATTAAAAGTAAAAATAACAGGGTTATACAAAAAGGTATATGTTCGGTGTGTGGTTCAAAAAAAAATCAATTTATCTCCAAACACAAACGAGGAGGAGATATACAAAAGTTTTTATCAGGAAGTAAATTTACAGCTACTGGAATACCAGGGGAATTACATCTTCCAGGGTATTCTTTCTGTGGTCCAGGCACAAACTTGGATAAAAGATTAGATGAGGTAGACAATCCTAAATTCTGGAGTAAGCCTATCAATAGAGTTGATGAAGTGTGCATGAGACACGATATTGATTATGGGAATACCACAACGTTGGAAGAAAAGCATGAAGCCGATAGAGAAATGTTGTATAATTTGTCTCTGATACAAAATTCAACCTTGAGAGAAAAAGTTGATCGGTTCATTGTGAAGAAGATGATCAGTGCTAAATTGAAACTTGGTCTTGGAAATTCAAAAAACTTATAGGCTCTAATGATGTTATTAAGACTGAAGAGCAATTAGCTGATGAATTACATAAACCAATATTCACAAAGTTTCAGAGAATGAAAGTTTATTCCAAGGAAGTTGATTATATCTGGTCTGCTGATTTGATTGAACTTAATAATGATAAGGGGTACAAGTATGCTTTAACCGTTATTGATTTGAGGAGTAGATATGCGTGGGTTGTGCCATTAAAAAACAAAACAGGTAATACTCTTATGTTAGCCTTTCAACAGATATTTAAGAAAAGTAAGAGAAAACCTAAAAAATTGTGGACTGATGAGGGTAGAGAGTTTTATAACAAGACATTTATGAATTTTCTAAAAAATAACAGTAATCCATTATACAGTACCTTTAATGAAGGGAAGGCAGTTGTTGTTGAACGTTTTAATCGTACCTTAAAAGAGAGACTATATAAAAAATTCACACAACTCGGTTCACACCAATGGTCATCTTTTATTCAGGATATTGTGGATAAGTATAATGACACGATTCACACGGCAACAAATATGAAACCATCAGAAACATTTACAAAATTAAAATATGAAAAAGAGATTAATGTCAGAAAACCTAAGTTCAAAGTTGGTGATATCGTAAGAATATATAGGTGGAAATCTCATTTTGAAAAAGGTTATATTAAAAGATGGACCAACGAGCTTTTTAAAATTGTTGATGTAATAGATAC
>NC_140974.1:31390755-31418255 GCF_056783735.1 Eptatretus burgeri | reverse complement strand
ACGTGGAAATATACACACTCATCAAGTAAATAAAAGTGATAAACACAAAGATTTACCTTGAAAAAGCATTCTTTGAAAGAGGATTTAAAGTGGGTAATTAACGAAATTCAATTCAAAAATGAATCAAGCCACAGAACACAAAATGTCAATGCATACTCTATGCCTTCACAGCAAGAACAAATATGGCGAACGCCTGATCGGATGGACCTTATTGTTTTTTTTACCTCCACCACCGAAGGTGAAGGAGGTGATGTTTTCACCCCTTTCTGTCTGTTTGTCTGGGTGCAGGATATCTCAAAAAGTTGTGGACGGATCCGGATGAAATTTTGAGGACAGGTAAATTGTGTGACACAGACGAACTGATTAGATTTTGGTGAAGATCCAGATCCGGATCCGACCACGAGAATTTTAAAAGTGATTCTTCACCATTGATAGTTCGGGCAAAACGAATATATAGCACAATATCTCAAAGCTTGCAGACAGATTCGGGCGAAACTTGGTGGACATGTTGGGTGTGTGACAAGGAAGAAATGATTCAATTTTGGTGAAGATCTGAATCTGGATCTTGATCTGATATTTGTTTAAGTGATTCTTCACAATTGAGAGATTGGGCCAAAAATGATACATAGCATGATGTTACAGAAATGTATTGATTGCGCCCGATATGTTCTCATGGATCAAGCATTACGTGGTGGAGGGATGCGCTCTACCGAGTGCCCTTCCAATTTGATATGTTTCGATGTCGAAGTGAGAGGGGTGGATTACAAAAAGTGATCACACAAAAAGGTTAAACAAAGCGATGTCCTGTAAAACATGAAATTGCACATTTTTAGTGGATGAGCAACCTCCTGAGGCACCCACCACACTGCACTACATGACCCAACAAAGGTGGAAACGTATGATGTGAGATTGAAATCTATGTGCGATTGAAAGCACGGTTACTTTTTCCTGAAAAAAATAACCAAGCAGCTTGGAGAGCACTCGCCAACTGGCTTAAGCACTCAAGCAAGCACTCCAACAAAACGGATGAAAAGAAAGGGCGCCCTTGGCGTGCAATTGACAATCACCAAACCGTCATATTCAACATACACCTCCCACGGAGACACCCAGAATATAAAATATGACCGAATTGGACAAAAGAACAGTTTTCTCGGAGTCGCGACCAATTGTAAGTTCGATTCTGGAGCTTAAATTTTGTAATTCTTCTTCGTTTAAGTAGGTGAATAAATATGGAAAATAGTTCACGAAACCACAATTATTTGAATGCACACTGACTCCAATCCACAAGCCTTGCCTCAATAAATTCATCGAGATAGAGTGAACCTACGAAGGGGAAACCCATGAACGGCAAGGCCTTCCTTCCTTGGTTCCTGTACTACAATTTTATTACAACTACTGCGTGGCCGTACGAGCAAAAAAAAAAAAATATATATATATATTGTTGCAGATTCGCGCCCGCCGGCATGCGGACGGCCACGTAACTCGAATCGCGGCACGTCGCCCACCGGACGGACAATCCAGTCGTGACCCTCTCGGACTAACGCCGGGAACCAGTCACGGGTGGACCTTTCGGTCTCACCGCGATCGAGCCAATCGGCCCCCGCGTGGGATAGGGTTGCTCGCCAAATTCGACCTACCTAAGTACCCACACGGAGGGTAGACCGGGCGATCGCACCTCGCCGCAGGTCGACTTCGGACACGGGCCACTTAAGCGACCCGTTCCGTACTATCGGGATAACCGAGCGGCGTTATTCGTCGACCTCGACGGTTCGATTAATTATCGGGCGTCTTAACCCATGACCAACCCTTTACGTGAAGCAAGATGAGGACTCAATGAAAGAAATGACGAAGCGAAGCGGGAAAACAGTTCAATAATAAGCACATTTATTTCGCGATGAACGGAAAGCACACATATACAATTCCACCAAAAGCACATGGAAAAGAAGAAGACAAAAAGCAAATGCGACAATGCAGATCTAATTCCGACTACCGGGCACTCGGCAACACTTATACAATTTTACTTCACAGACGGCGCCGACAACACACATTCCCATAGCAAAAGAAAAGAGAACCACCCTCCAGGATGAGGGGGTAGGCGGGCCTGGGGCCGAGACAACTGACGTGTCGGGCGTGTCGTGTCGGGCCTACCCGTCTGATGATGAGACGCGGAGCGGCGGTGGTGCCTCAACTCCGCGGGCCTCGCGGACAGTGTCTGGTAGGGGGTGGGAAGGGGGCCCCCTTTTGTCGCACTATCTCAGCGCGGGGGGAAACAGGAGGGGGTTGCTGATGCTCGGGGAAAGGAGGATTTCACAAAATCGCGGGTCCCGCGACGAGCGTCTCCACCACGACCTCGGTCGCGCCGCCGGCCTTTCTCTCCGCAGTTCCCCGAATCCGACGCGAGCACCCCCTCGTCCGCCTTCGCCGCCTCTCCACAGCTCCGTCCTCTTCACTCCGACTCCGCGAACTCCCAACTGCACTGAACTGCCCACTGCGAACTGCTTCTCCGCTTCCAACTCAACTCTTCCTCCTGCGAACTGAACTGCCTCGACTGACGAACGCGGCCCCTTATATCCCCCGTGGCCTCGCTCCTTCATCTTTGACCCTCTGCCTCCGACCTTTCACCTCTCTTGCTGGCTCCCCATTGGCCCGAGGAAAAGTGGGCGTGAATGCTTTTTGATCCATGAATTTGCATATAGCGACCGCCCTCCAACGCCCTGGAGGCGGGGCCAAATCGCCCCTCGCTCACCGATTGGACGGAACAAAAGTGGGCGTGAGTCGTTTTTGATCCGTTTTTCTGCGGAAAATCTGTGATGCTTTTGAACACGCTCCTCGGTGCGCGCTCTACACGAGTCCAGCATCGGTGCCCACGAGTGGCGCGAGATGACGGTGATGCGATGGTGGCGAGTTGTGACGGTAAAGGTCGTGGCGGTTGTGGTGAAGCGGCGTTGTGGTTGGTGGTTGTTGTTGTGATGGCTGTTGAGACGTGGTTGGTGGTGGTAATAATGGCGGTTGGTCCAAAATAAAGATAGTAAAAGAAAAACGGCTATTCTGAAGAGTCGCAGCCCTCATGAATGACATTTATTCCCTCTAGACAACGGGTTTGGGCCTAACTACACATATACTTACCGAGATATCTCACCTAAGGGACCTGAATGGTGGTTTGCGAATTTGGTCAATCACAACAAGATATATGTATATTTCAAACCGTGTGCCAGAAATAACAACCACAAATAGGCGATCAGCCGTAAGCTGTATCGTGCAATTTCGTTGTGGTGGTGGTGATCGTATGGCAGCTTAGCTGCCGGGGTAGCTCTCATTTCTTGAAGCACGACTGTGTCGCTGATGCAGTGCCCCTATACCAGTACACACACTGTAACTGATACTCATTTCGCCCAGCTCAGAAGGATGACAGGCTGAGTCAAACACCCGGTGCATTAATTCAGCGGCCGACGGGGCTTGAACTCAGGACCTTAGGATCTCAAGCCACCACCCTAAGCACTACTCAGGACCCTAGGATCCCAAGCCGCCACCCTAACCACTACTCAAGACCCTAGGATCCTAAGCCACCACTTTAACCACTACTCAGGACCCTAGGATCCCAAGCCACCACCCTAACCACTACTCAGGACCCTCGGATCCCAAGTCGCCTCCCGAACCACTGAGCCAACACCAGGCTACACACTCAGCCTGTCATCCTTCCGAGGTCAGCGAAATGAGTACCAGTTCCAGTGTGTGTACTGGTAGAGGGGCACTGCATCAGTGACACATTCGTGCTTCAAGAAATGAGAGCTACCCCGGCAGCTAAGCTGCCATACGATCACCACCACCACAACGAAATTGTGAATAAAAAATGGGCTGTTTTCATTGCCTTTCTTATACATTGATTTTATTGCGTTGTTTCCATAATCTACGATATAAATGGCAGTCCTGTCCGTGTCTGTCTATCTGTCTGTCTGCTTTTTGTGACGAATAAGCTCCGAGACCAGTGAACCGATCTTGATGAAACTTTACACACATATAGACCTAACATTCAGCTCTAGGATGCGCAAAGTGGCTCTCCATAAAAATGAAAAAAAATATATAAAAAAAAAAAGTATATATATATATATATATATATATATATATATATATATATGATAAATAAAATTTCCATGAGAAAAAAAATGGCTTTCGAATAGTGCGCCGGCGTATTAATCGTAACAAAAGGCTTCATGGTTAAAAACGCTCGGGTTTTTTGAAATACAAAATGTTCGTATTCGTTGACTTTTTAAACATACACGTTCTCCTCCTGTTATTTGAATTCTCGAACTGCACGCGCACGGCAACAGCTAACTGCTGATCGATCTGCTCATGAAAGAGCCAGACAAGCCATAAAGGGGGTTAGGGAGACAATTGATAAAGGGAAGATTAATGATGTGCGTGAGTGAGGGCCAGCGGGCCTGTGTGTATGGAGTGAGTGAGGGCCAGCGGGCCTGTGTGTATGGAGTGAGTGAGGGCCAGCAGGCCTGTGTGTATGGAGTGAGTGAGGGCCAGCGGGCCTGTGTGTATGGAGCGAATGTGGTATGCATGGTGCGATGAGTGATTGGGGGGAGGAGTGATTCCCATCCAAGTGACCCCGGGGTCAGAGTAATGTGAGTAAGTGGGTTAGTCAAATTGGAGGTCGCTTGTTAGTCAAACAAAAATGGAGGTCGCTTTGCTGTTGGTGCGAATGTGGGCTCGAAACCCGTTTGGAGGGGTGCAGGAGTCCTGTTGACGGGCTGGGAGCGTGGCTGCGAACGGTGAGTATCGCTTAGTGGGCACAAAATAGGGCAAATTTCCCGGGTATTCCCGGGTACTTCAGCTAGTTGTAAATATAGTCTGAGTTGGTTAAAAAGATATACCAATATGTCTATTTGTATAAACTATATTGAAGAAGGATTTCATAAAAATATGGCAAAAACTATAACTGTATGAGAAATACTGATTTCAATGAATAACAATATTAAAATAATATCATCTACAATATAAATGACAGTCCTTTTGTCTGTTTGTCTGTCTGTCTGTTTGTTTGTAACCAATAAGCTCCTAGACCAGTGAACCGATCTTGATGAAACTTTACACACATATAGACCTAACATTCAGCTCCAGGATGCGCGAAGTGGCTTTCCATAAAAATGAAAAAATATGTTTAAAAAATCCCATTAAAAAAATGGCTTTTGAATAGTGCGCCGTATTAATCGTAACAAAAGGCTTCATGGTTAAAAACGCTAGAGTTTTTTGAAATACAAAATGTTCGAATTCGTTGACTTTTTAAACATACACATTCTCCTCCTGTTATTTGAATTCTCAAACTGCACGCGCAAGGCAACAGCTAACTGCTGATCGATCTGCTCATGAACGAGCCAGGCGAGAGAGAAAGAGAAAGAGAAAGAGAAAGAGAAAGAGAAAGAGAAAGAGAAAGAGAAAGAGAAAGAGAAAGAGAAAGAGAAAGAGAAAGAGAAAGAGAAAGAGAAAGAGAAAGAGAAAGAGAAAGAGAAAGAGAAAGAGAAAGAGAGAGAGAGAGAGAGAGAGAGAGAGAGAGAGAGAGAGAGAGAGAGAGAGAGAGAGAGAGAGAGAGAGAGAGAGAGAGAGAGAGAGAGAGAGAGAGAGAGAGAGAGAGAGAGGTCTTACTGCTGATACAATATCTGCTCATGAACGAGCCAGGCAAGCAGAGTCGGCTGCAGAGAAAGAGAGAGTCGCCTAATTGCAAATAGAGCGTCACACCGACGGGCGAGAGAAGCACAAAACTCACGTTCCAGCTTTCGAGGTCCGGGTTTTGGCAGGACATCAAGGACAGTTGCCACTGCTGCTAGAAACATTGAGTGGCTCGATGCCACCTTCAACTATGACCTCTGAGGATTACGGCAGCATAAAGCCTTCCTTCCATAAATCTGAGGAATAAAAGAAGCCTTCCTAATTTTCTCCATACAACTAATGCTTCAGTCTAAAGGCCCGGTCACACCTTGACGTTTTAGCCAATGTATGCCGCTTTTTGAATTTTTTTTTCTAAAACGCTGGCACACGTTGAATACGTTATGGGTAAGTTTTGATAACATTGAGAGCACGCTGAAAAACACTGCCATACGTCGTTGTACGCTGGCTTTAAACGTTGTACTTTTCGGTTGTCCTCAAATTTTTTCATGCTTGTAATTTCACGACGTATGCCGGCGTATGACTCGCATGTTCCGCTACGCTGGCCACAAGTTGTATGCACGGTCTGCGATCGTTGACAGACGTCAACACATGCTACTTGTAAGTTACTCATAAGTTGAGACACGCCGAGGTAATGTTTAGCGTACCCGAAACTTATTTCTAACCAATGATTAACGTGTTGTTGGCACGTTACGCGATCGTTGCCACACGTCGACAGACGTTACTTTTAAGTTACTCATAGGCTGAAAGACGTCGGTATAATGGATCGTCCTTGCGTCAGCGTCCACGGCCACGGCCAGGACACTTATTTGCAGCATTCTTCAAACTTTTCTTCGGCATGATGAGGATGTTCACACTTCGATGTCGAGCTTGGCTATGATTCCAATTGTCCATCGGCAGCGTCTATTTGAAATAGTCGAGTTTGAGCGTTTTAACATGTTCAGAAGAAACGCTTCAAATTTCCAAACCCCAGCGTCAAAAAAAAAAAAAAAAAAACCAAGGCGAGTGACAGCAATTTAAATCGTTCATTGTAAACAATGAAAATAGCTGAGTGGTACCGTTTAAAAGTCGTTGAGTGTAAAAAAAATCCAATTGTTGAGCGCAAGCGTCTACTTTCAATAGTGGAGATGCAGCCATTTAAATCGTTGAGTTTATCATTTAAATCGATAAATCGTTAAACGCAAGGACGATCCATCATAACCCACACCCTCCCCCTCACACTCACCTACTACTGCCAACATGAACAAACTACTACTAATACTAATACTAATACTAATACTAATACTGATACTAATACTGATACTGATACTGTTACTGCTGACATGGACATCGACTCAAAAAGGAACTCGAAAACACTGTTGGGTTCCCCTTTTAAGAACACCATTTTTATATACCAATTCCCATAACCGCTGGGAACACGTCTTGATATGGCAGTTGTAAGCTAGAAACACATTCATTTATTTTTTTTTGTCGACCGGAAGACGTCATTGGAATACGTCTACATACGTCGATGTGTGTTGGGACTACGTAAACAATTGGTTCAAAGCACGTCAAACACAAGTTAGAAATAAGTTTCGCGTAAAAAAGATATTACCGCGACGTGTTTCGACTTATGAGTAGCTTATAAGTAGCGTTTGTGGACGTGTGTAAGCATCCACATATCGTGTGTAAAACTTATCCCCATCGCATGCGGAACGTGTGTCGTACGCCGAGTACGTCGTAAAATTTTGAACATGTTTAAAATTTCTTGACGTACTCTACTTACTACGACGTATGATAGCGTACTTTAGCATTGTACTCACGTATACCAAACTTACTCATACAGTATTTGACGTGCCCCAACGTTTTAGACACATTTTTCTTAGGTTGGCATACGCTGGCAAGATCGCCAAGGTGTGACCGCGATGTTGTCACTTCCATTTCTACGGCAGTTATGATTCGAATCGTTGTGCGTCAGCCTTTTAATAGGCTACGTCACGACATCGTCGGCGATGCGTGCAACGCGCTATGCCTAAGTTAGACTATCGTTGGGCATCGGTTGTGTAGGCCGACAACAGGTTCAGCATTCGTTGGTATAAGTTATCTATAACACAACGAAACGTTCTGTGTCCGTTACCAATGCGTTATACATTAGACCAAGTCGCTATGAATACGTCCGAATCTTAAAAAAAAAACATCAAAAGTTCAACGTTAGCCAGCGTTTCACATACATTTTAATACGTTGCCATCGCTGGCTGAAACGTCAAGTTGTGACCGGGCCTTAACTAGCGTGAGGAAAATAGGGCAAATTTCCCGGGTATTACTGGGTACTTCAGCTACTTCATTATAAAATCAAAATTCATTGCAAACTCTTGAAAGGCTGTCACGTGGTCAATGGTTTTCCCCTAATTAGTTTTCAACATCAATTAAATTACTATTTTTTGTAAATAAACCTATATAAATAAATGTTTTGAGGGGGGTAATCTGAAATCGTAGGGGGTAGGATGAAATCTATTTCAAGCTACCCCCGGGGGTAACTTGAAATCGATATCAGATTACTGGGAGGTAACTTGAAAAGGGGGGGGGGGTAGCTTGAAGTCTTTACACCGACACTCCGGGTACAATCGGCCCATGCTTGAAGTTGGTCCTCCCGCGCCGGCACTCTCGGCTGAACGTCGTTCGTGACCGTCGAAGACGAGCAATTTAGGTCAGGTATGGGAGCATGTACCAGAACAGCGCGTCGCTGCGACCACTTTCCGCCGGTACTCCAGGGGACTCTGTCTGGCCATCCCCCAGGCAGATGCCAGGCCCATCCCCATCTCCTTGAGATGATGGTCAACCTGTTGCAACCATGAGGAACGTGGTCGGCCCACTGGCCTCCTCCACTCATGAGACTCCCTCGCTGAGAGAATCTGGTGAGCAGGATCAGCGTCAGGAAAACGAGCCACATGTCAATACAACCACAACTGACGCTCACGGACTATGCAGGTAACAAATCTCATCCGAGTCTCTCTCAGTAACCGCTCGTTGGACACAAAATCCGACCAGCGATAGCCAAGGATTCTCCGAAGAGACCTGGTACCAAAGGAATTAAGTCTCCCTCTCAGATTCTTGGTCAGAGTCCAAGTCTCGCACCCATAGAGCAAGACTGGAAGTACCAAGGACCTGAAGACTCGGACTTTCGTCCTCCCGCACAGGTACCGGCAGCGCCACACCCCATGATCCAGTGAATCCATGACTCCCCAGGCCCGACCCAGATGTCTATTGACCTCTGACTCGCAGCCAGCAGAGACATGAATATCACTGCCAAGGTAAGTGAATCTCTCCACGACCTCAACATCCTCACCACAAACAGACACAGACAGGACAGCAGCATCCAAGATGTCACCGAAAGCCTGGATCTTAGTTTTGACCCAAGAAACCCGTAATCCCAACGGCTCCGACTCCTCATTCAGCACCTCGAGGGTCCCCAAGAGGATGTCTAAAATCTCCGCAAAGATGACTGAATCATCTGCAAAATCAAGGTCTGAGATCTTGACATTCCCAAACGATGCACCGCAACTTGATCTCTTCGACATCCTCCCTAAAATCCAGTCCATACAAGTGCTGAAAAGTGTGGGGGCAAGTACACATCCCTGACGAACTCCAATAACAACTGGAAATAAGTCTGAGGTAGTACCACCACACTTCACAGCACTCTCAGTACCAGAGTAGATTTCAGACATCAGATCAATCAGTTTTGGTGGCACCCCAAGAAGACCAAGAATCCTCCAGAGGACATCCCGATTCACTGAATCGAACGCTTTACAGAGATCAACATAGGCTGCAAGCAGCCGCTGCCGAAACTCTTGTCTGCGTTCGGTGAGGACACGAAGCGCAAGGATACGGTCAATCGTTGACCTCTTTGGTGTAAAGCCTGACTGCTCTGGACGCTGGTGCTCAAGCAGATGATGGCGAACCCTATCAAGAATTATCCGAGCAAAGACCTTGCCCGCCACTGAGAGCAGCGTCACCCCTCGGTAGTTGTTGCAGTCTTGGCGATCACCCTTCCCTTTCCAGAGAGGGACAACAAGGCCCCTCTTCCAGTCAGTTGGGATGATGCCTGTGTTCCAGGCAGAGCACAAAACTGCATGCAACGACACGAGTGCAGCATTTCCACCAGCCTTGAGAAGTTCGGCATGGATGCCACAGATCCCTGGAGCTTTGCCCCGTTTCAACTGGTTCACCGCAGCCCGTGTTTCCACAAGCGAAGGTGGACCACAGTTGATTCGAGGGTCAGCAACAGGGATTGTAACACCCTTGACGTCCAACTCGACAGCTGGGGGATCAGCCTGGTACAACCGCTCAAAGTAACCGGCCCAGCGGGCCTTCACTTCAGACTCCTCTGTCAAGAGCCTACCACTCTCTGCTCGAACTGCAGTGCTCCGAGGGATGGGCTTGGATGAACGTAATGCGCGAATTCCCCTGTAAGCGGGACGAGAATCACCTGTCCAAAGGTGATGCTCTACCCCCTCACAGATTCCTCGCAGATAGGCCTCCTTGTCCACCCTCAGTGCACGTACAGTTTTACGCCTCAGCTTCCTGAAGAGCTCAGCTCTGCCATTCAGCCTGGCCCTGCGACTCTGGTCAATGGTATCCAGTGTCCCTTGAGAGACAAAATTCTTCTTTGCCCTGCGGTGAGCTCCAAGGCATCCACCGGCAAAATCAAGGACGGTGGTCTTGAAGGTGCTCCACAACTTCAGGACCCCCCAAAGCACCCAGACCCCCCAAGTGTCCACTCAGCCTGTTCGCAAACTCCTCAGCTACTCTCTCATCCCTGAGCTTGGCAACATCCAGCCTAGGTTGGGATGGTACCATTCTCCAGGATTTAAGGTGCAGCTTTAGAGTTGCTACAAGCCTGTGGTCAGTATTGAGGAACTGAGCACTCCGGTAGACCCTGCAGTTCTGGATCATCCTCCAACGACCGTCAATGAGGACATGGTCAATCTCCTTTGCCACACCGCCAGCGTTGGAATACCAAGTCCAGCGATGAGCTTGTGGGCACTGAAACCATGAACCAGCCACCCTAATTCCATGACTTCTTGCAAAGTCAAGGAACTTAGTGCTATTCTGGTTCATAGTTCCTGACCCATGGGGACCAACACACACCTCATAACCATCCCTATCAGTTCCAGTCGATGCATTGAAATCCCCCAAGACTAGAAGTGTATCTCGTCTGGGGCACTGATCAACCACAGACTCGAGTGTGGCGTAGAATGCATCCTTCACGGTGAGATCACTCGCCTCAGTCGGAGCATAAACAGAGACCAGGGAAATGACACCTAAGGAGTGACGAATCCTTCATGTCATAATATGCTCATTGAACGGTGTTACCTCAATTATCATTGGGGTCAGCTTGTTGGACACAGCTACACCAACTCCTTGGGTATGGTCACCATCAGAGCGACCAGACCAATAGTAGGTGTAACCACCCACAATTATCTCGCCGCAATCCGGTCTCCGAACCTCAGAGAGAGCTGCAATCCCGATGTCCAAACGCTTGAGCTCAGATGATAACATAGACAGGTGATCATCCTCTCTTAGGGATAGGACATTCCAGGCATCCACCCGAAGGGACCACCTCAGGTTAACCCAAGGAGACCGCCGTCTGGTGGACGACACCTCAGCACCACTTCGACACACTCTCCCGCAATCTGACCCAGGGATGTTACCCCGTGGTTTCCCTCCTATCATCAAAGATTGGGGGTCCCGAAGGCTTTGCCCCAATCCCGTCATCCGGTGAGCTGCCCTGCGAAGGGAAGCTGCACAGGAGGTACTCCCACGGAGTGGGTTTTCAGATTTTTTTGCGTTTTTGCGTTTTGCGGAATGAAGGGTTTTACGGTGGCCGGAGTGCAAATCCTGCCACCAACCTCCTAATAAGAAGTGACTCAACTGCAGGAGGACGTCCGCAGACACAGTTGGGCACTAGATATGGATGGCCGTTGGCTCACAATGAGCTCCTCCGCCCTTTGACAGGTTTTGTTTTTAATCCTGCTGGGTGTCCATATCCAAACACCCTCCTCACCAGAAAACCTGGTGGGGGAGACGGTTTAGTCGCCGCCAACCCGACCATGGAACAGGTTAGTACGGGTTTACATGGTACCTGTAGCAGGTCACAGATCGAACCTGACCTGACAGTAGCCATTTGTTGACACTTTATCTCCATTTATCCCATCTTACAGACGTAAAACGTTTGACTTCTGCATTCGCTACATTGTCCTGGTGAATAATACACGGGGGAGCATCTATTGGCTGTCGAGGTGTCACGTGATCCGTGTTTAGATAATTCAAATGAGAGAGCGTGGCGAATGCATCGATTTTCAAGATGAAAATACACAATAACTGCAGCTATTTGAGTGGAGAACTTTTGGATACGTATGCATTTTTATATACACTATCATATTATCAAGGTTTTGTCTACCCCCCCCCCCCCCGATGAGTGGAACGAAACTTGATTTTCAGGCACTTTCTGAGCCATGGCTGATTGCTTAAAAGGCCGTTCCTTCGCTCTCGCATGCCTGTACGTGCTTGGCCGTACGTGCGTGTCCGCACGTGGAAAAATACGAAACATTTCAAACCGCGTGCCAGAAACAACAACCACACAGGCTTCACTTCCTTCACTCTCGCGTGCCCGTACGTGCGTGGCCGTACGTGCAAAAAAAATAAAATTTATATATACTGTATACTTTAAAACCGCTTGCCAGAAACAACCACACAGGCTGTTCCTTCGCTCTCGTGTGCCCGCACGTGCGTGCCCGTCCGTGTGTGGCCATACGTGTGTGGCCGTACGTGCAAAAAAAAACTTTCAAACAACCACACAGTCCGTTCCTTCACTCTCGTAAACCACGACTGGATTGGGGCATTGTGTTTATCTATAAATGCGCATAAGAAATCGAGAAATTATTAGAATACAGTCAGTCATCACTATCCAGAAGTGGTGCGTGCCCGTACGGAATGTTCACATCATTCTACGAATTATAATTATCGCTTTCATTGAAGTAACAACTGCTGTGACACTTACACATACAGAGTTAATTAAAGTCCAAATTAAAATCAAGTTTACCTCCCTGTCTTTGCTTGCCATGACATTCGCTGCCATTGACCAATGCCATTCCTATGCCACGGTGAGGTGACAGGGTAGGATTTGTCGGAGACCTGAAAGTACAGTGTCATTAGGTATTCCATGTTCGAATTGTTTTAGTTTGAAAATAGTTAAAAAAAAAAGTTTACAAAGCATACAACCAAATTGAGATGTATTTCGTTGGCAAGCATGTTGAGTAGAGCTGAATTCCTTAACACTTACAAACCGTTTTGACAATTGGAAACAAAAAAAGTTGTGCACTTTTTTTTGATAAATTATTTTCGGAACAATTTTTCTTCAATAAATAAATAATAATAAAAATTGTCTCCATGTACACACCTTTATCTCGTTACCACCTCTCAATAAACAACATTGCTGAGGAAACGGCGCTTCTTCTTTGTTTCCTCGTCCAGGGCAAGAATGCAGAGGCTGCTGGATCTGCCAACATTTTTTATTAATTAACAGTTTTAATGGCCAATTATTCAATTAGCGCCAACGTATTTTGCCTTTTCGCAAGGAAAAACACAAAGAGAAGAGAAACCCGTAATGGCGAACACGGCTGAGGTTCTCTTCCCCATTGGCCATGCCTCCGCAGCAACGTGTCCTGTCATTGGTTGGTCAATAAATGGCCGCAGCAACGTGTCCTGTCATTGGTTCGTAAATAAATGGCCATAACGTGGGAATCACTTGTCCGATTAATATCAAACCTTGAAAAGGCACATACTGAGGTCCTCAGCAACATACCTGGCAAGTTTCAATTAGATCGGACCAGTGGTTGTCGAGAAACAGCGGTCACAGACACACACACACACACACACACACACACACACACACACACACACACACACACACACACACACACACACACACACACACACACACACACACACACACACACACACACTGCTGGAATTATAGATAGATAATGAATTTAAAGATCGCTCAGAAAAATCTGTAAGTTTATCGCGACTGAAGCTGTCTTATACACCAAGCACCCTTATACAATGTAATAAGACGACGTTGAGTCGCAATTTAGGAGATGAAGGCTATATTGTTCGGTATATATGCCATGGCGGCGTCTTTGTCACGCCGATACACATGCTATGCCCTCTAATGCTATATATCAATACATAGCATGGTTCTTGGAAGTATTATGAAGGAGATTTGTTTTCTCCAGTCCTCACGTATATGATGAAATTTAAATAAGGATTTTAAGAGGTTTGAAGGCGTATAAATAATTACATCTGGGGTTTACCACCATTTTCCCCAGTGTCTTTTCCATCACCCTATCTAACATGTTACATGAGTTATTCATGCCTGTTGTTTATGTCCTTGATAACGTTCTTAAAAACAGTAAGTTTCCTGTTTGGAATGATTTTCAATTTTGTTTGCTTACCAGACAGACAGACAGACAGAGTAAAAGTATCATCTCATGCCTCTCTGCGCATGTTTGGTCGGGACAAATTCTGAGCCAAGGTACGTGAAAACGACAGACTTGTATTCCTATTCATAATATAACACTCAATATAAATAAGCTGTTCCTCGATCATAAACTCATGATAAGTCAGACAGATGGACGGACATGAACCAATTGCCTAATCCCGCTTTTTGCTTTGCATGCACGGGGTCATAAACTTGTAAAGCGCTCGCCAAGTGGCTTAAGCACTCAAGCAAGCACTCTATTGAAACAGTTGAGGAGTGGCTGGCTTGGCAAGGGATAGCAAGCTTAATGGTCATGGAACACACCCCTGGAGGTCCATTGGCAACTTAATTAGGGATCTGTGAAGCAAGTTCAACATTCTTTATTTTTTTCCATGCAAAGTCGAGGCCCATGGAAGAGCTTTAACAGAATGGAGTAAAAGGTGGAAAAACACATCATGGAAATGAAAGAGCAAGGGGGAAAATAAAGATCGGTGGAGGGAGAAGAAGCAAAACAGAGTAACCTGCAATACAAGGAATGGGCTTGAGGGTGAAGGGGAGAAATAATGGTTTTACAAGATCATGAATATGGATTTAGGATGCCCTGAAGTGGTGGTGAACAGCCATGATCTTAAAGGCTGAGTGTGAAAATTGAGATTGAACTGACCGAGTAAGTTGTTTCCGTGGGTGAGAGAGAAGAGAAACAAATTTGTGAAGGTGAGCAGTGAGTCTATAATTTGGGAGTTTCATCAGAAGTGGGTTAGTGGCACACCACATGCACCATGAAGAAACCTGAGAGGAACAGAACATGAAAAGAGCAGATGGTGCAAGACCAGAAAGGTGGTGTTCAAAGACAGAGAGGCCACCAACCTGTCTGCAATGTGGGAGTAACAGTCACACACATTCAGCCTCACCAGGGGAGATTCCCATTATTCTGAGAGCCTTGGTTTCCACGACATCAGTCAGTTCAGGGTTTGATGCAGGAGCTCCTGCCCAAAGGAGAGAGTAGTACTCCATTCAGCTGTGGAGATGAAGGCCTTGTCGGTGGATAGAGGTAAAGTGTGCCAAGGAAGGACTTTGTACAATGGAGGATGCTCAGTCAGCTGTTGGCTTTGAGGCTAACTTGCTTATGTGATTTGCCATAGTGAGGTCCTGGTTGACGGTGAGGACAAACGTTTGAGCGACTGAACTTCTTCAAGAGGTTTGTTAAGGAAGTAGATGGGAGGGTTCTCCATTGGCAGAAATACGGGTCAAAAAGTTCACAGATTCAGTCAGACCCATGGAGTTGCATAAGTCCTTTGCTGAAGTGCCATGGCTTGTTGCCGATGTGCCAATGGGCAGGCAATTGGCATGATAACAGTTGAAATGACCACATATGAAGAAGGAGGATTTGAGATAGTTGGTTATAAGTTGCTCCATGTTGGGAGGCAGATGGAGAGCGAGAGAGCGAGAGAGCGAGAGAGCGAGAGATGTAGATCGAGTCATCACTGTTAGGAAGATGTCAACGCACAGACAAACAAGAGGTGGGATTGAAGGGGAAGTCACAGCCAAAGGTACTCCTGGAGGTTGGGAGGTATAAAAGCAGTACCCAGACAGAGATAAGTGGAGTTCTTGATGTAAAGTCATCAGCGAAGCAGGTGCGGGCATCAGGGAAGCAGAGAGGGGTGGGGTGCCGGGTAGGCATTGGGGGATGGGGGGATATGGGATGGAGGGACACAGAATGTGGGGACACAAAGCAGGGGTGGTGATGAGGGGACCTGTGGCAGGGTGGAGAGTCTCAATGGTGAAGGAAATTATGTGGAGGAAGATACTGATGTGATGGCGCTTACCACCATAATTCCACACTCATTACAAAACAGGTTTCATTTGAGAAGTTAGTCTGAAAAAAGGGGTTAATTGCGGATGCAGGCCTGTCAAACAAGTGGCCAACAGAGAACCAAAACAAACCATCAGAGCATGAGGTAAGAGGCCATTTTGTTGTTTGATTGTCGTTTTTTATGGAAGATACAAGGAAAGAGAGTGAGGGTGGGAATTGGGATGGTGAGAGACAATGGGAGGAAATGATGAAAGGGCATGCGAGTTGAGGGAAAATCGGTAGGCCTAACCAGCTGAGGAAGACACACAAGACCAACCTAACCAAATAATTAGCCAAGACACACAGCAATGAGCACTGCACAAGATGAACAATTGACATAAACAAGAGTAGACAACAATCGACGGAAACAGAGAGAAATTCAGAACAGTTTACCTAACTTTGGAAGCAGGTCACTTGAACAAGGGAAGAAAAGCCACTGCCAGAAACCGGAAGAACAAAAAAAGGTGAGAAATCTCCCCCCCCCCCCCGAGGTTTGTCAATGCTCTAACCTCTAAATACTGAGCGTCAACGAAGCTGGGAATAGCACGTACCATTTTTTACTGTCTTTGGAATGACTCCGTCAGGTTGGGATTAAACCACTGACCTCTGAGACACAGAGCAGAGACTCCACAATTACACTGAGTCTAACCACAACGTCATTCACAATATTAACAAGGATTTCAGGTTAAAGCATTAAATCTAATGCTGCAAACAAATACTGGACATGACTTTCGACATGATGAATGAATGCAAAATGAGGCCTTTCATGCAGGTGCTGTGCGTGTGCTTACACTGACTCAGTTCAGCTCACCGAACACTTTTTAACCTGCCATTGCAAGCACGAAATCGTCTTTTATACATCATTTTCAGCATTTAAATGAAGAGTGGCAATTTCAAAATGGTTAACGATCAGTGTTGTGTTCCTGAATGCAAACCGGACACACAGAAATAGACGAAATCCGAGAAATATCTGTGGATCAGAGATGTCAGGTTCATACCATTTCCTGTTCGTACATTGTAACATTGGCCATGTATCTCTCTCACTCACACACGCACGCACGCACGCACGCAAGCACGCACGCACGCACGCACGCACGCACGCACGCACGCACGCACGCACACACACACACACACACACACACACACACACACACACACACACACATACACATACACATACACATACACACACACACTTTTAGGAATAGATGCAAAAACTTAGGAATAGTCAAATTTATCTTGCGGTCCAAGAACGAAACAAACAATATATATTTACAACAGTACTCTCAACTCATTTAAAGCCTCCCCCACCCCCCAACATGCTTAATATTAAATATCATTTTAAACTTACCCTGTACAATGTACAGGCACAAGCCCCTGATGTGCCTTTCCTGTCGGTGTTCAGAAGAACCCAATCCAGATACACAGTTCTTTCACTGGTAGCGATCCAACATGGGGTTGTCACACACACGTCCCTCCACTCCACTCCACCGACCCACATGGTCTGTAGTTTGCAGTACGAGCAGCTTCCCATTCGTTGAGCTGAGAAAGTTCTCCAAGTCTTTTGTTGTGCAGAGGCACAGACCTTTCTCTCAGGTGCTTTTCAAAGTATCTTTCAGAATCTTGGTGAACCATTCCAAGTAACAGTCCTTATCCCAGGCACATAATATATTCTATTTTTCCCGAACTATTCAATATCCTGGGGTTGCTGTGCATGCGTGCCAAGCATTTTGGGGCGGAATACGTCATTTTGAAAGTGCTGCATTGGTCAACCATCCGATGCGAGAGGACCGTACTAAAAGGTTTTAGGAAGATGATCCAAACATTCCAAGACACCAAAGTTTTTATTAATCAATATCTTATTAAATATATGATCCAATTAGTAAGATGTAAATGTATTATTTATTTATATATTGACACGGCTTCTACATTTTGATCTGTCTTGGACTATTGTGAACACATCATTCGCATAACCTTTTGAACGCCCCTTATATATCTAGAGACCATTTTCACAGCACCTGATTTACAACTGTACACAGAGGAAGGTACAAAGTATAAAAAGATTGAAAAAAAGACTCAGTCTAAGGTCAGTGCAGACTGTTGTATTGATGTGTCCACACCTCACCGGGATATCTATCGCTGTACTTGTATTGGTACGCGCACTGCACCACGGAGCAGGAACCGTGTGTACCTGTCTAAGGTAGGCACACCATGTTACCCCACATTGTGAAACGTTACATTTAATCAATTTCAGTGAAATAATTTGCTGTTTTGGAAGTGAAATGTTAATCTGTTGTGGTATATTTTACATTTCAATTCACAAAGCTCGGCTTCATCGACGGAATCAGGTGGAAACTTTGATGGCTATACAGGTGAGCATTGCTCTCTTTTGAACAATATGTTATGAAGAAATTTCCAGCAATTTTCATCTACTGTAAGTGGTCATATTTTAATAATGTATGCACAAGTGGGAGGAGAGAGAGCAGCATTAGGTTGGTGAGAGCATAATGAAAGCAAAGGGTTACAAGAGCTGGGGTTATGAACATTTGAAAAATGTTTGTTCAGATCACAGCTCCATTGTGAATCTGTGATGGAGGTTCCATAAATACAAGATGGAATTCTACAGCCACTGCTCACCTCCATTCATTCGTTTCTCTCTTTTTTTTTTAATTCTCTTCAATATCATTCTTCCCTCCAGGGCTTCAAGACAGCTGTTCACCACCATCACAGATTATCCCCCATCCAAAACCATGATATTTTCTACCACCATTAACCTTCCCCAAGCCCACCTCCTTCCAAGTTTCTAGCTTTGTTCACCCACCCACCTCTTCCATGGCCTCCCCTTGATCACATATATAAGGCAAAGATGTATGAGAATGAAGAAGTTGAAGAAGATTGATGCGACGTATCAAAGCAGGTGTCAAAAGCAGGTTAAAAAAAAACAAATCAAAAGGTGATCAGTGAGACCTTCCCTTCAGATTAAGGACATCACCAACCCAAAAGATCTTCTTGAGGTTTGATCGCGGTGTCCTGAGATATTTCCAATTACTGTACCTTGCATTTCTTTCATGATTTTATCCTTCACCGAAAGGTGTAATACCATTTCCACGCTTTGGAAAACCCCGCCGAGTCGATGTCACATCGCATCAGGCTGTGATTAGGACAAACGGCTGTACAACCAGATGTTAGGTACAGATCCAATTAAAATGGCAGATACTGCACGTTGTGTTTTACCACGCCTGGGGTGTCTGGAATGTCATGAAGACAATTACATTTGATTAATTGCCTCGACTCATGAGATCTGCCTATCATCAGGCAGGATGGTGTCTGACTCCTTCACCCTCACCCACTTCCCTTTCCCTTTCATTTTACTCTGGCTCACTATTTTAGAAGCAATAAAATGTGAAAGTGTAATTAACCAAAACAGTGACTGATATGTTTGCTTAGCTTTAATGAGGAAAACGACTGGCAAGTGAAAATATTTTACAAACTTTTATAATTACAATCACATTCCATTCACCGAGATGTTTGGTCGAGCCTCACTGGCAAGTTGTAGTGCCTCACGTCATCACGACACCCACAATCAATCCCCAAACTAATCAAGCCTTGCGGACTTAATTAGAAAATGAATCGAGGAAAGCAAATAAGTTGGCAGAACTCTGGGGAGTAATCCTGGTAATGTGGGGTTTGGAACAAAATGTCACAGCCTTAGGTTGATGTGGATACCCCATGAAAATCAGGAATACCCTGTGCAGAATTATGCGGGGACTGGCAGGATGGCCGAAACTCGAGTCTCGAGGCATGCGCCCTTGCCTTGGAGCCATCAAGCCTGGGTTCGAATCCCGAACTGACTATAAATCGTCGGATTGGTACTTCATCGGCACGATGGTGTTGCATCACAAAGTGTTCTATCCCTTGGATGGATCTTAAGTTGGATGTTGTAGTGCCATCTGCCAGTGGTTGTAAATGGATGTTGGAGATCTCACGGTGTCTTTCATACAGAGTAGTTGAGGTATCGTGGGCACCATGAACAAATTCCAAATTCCTGAAGAAGTCACCTTTTCCTGAACGTCAGGCCTGGCGAACTGGTTCGTGAAAGACTTGGGACAACATCGATCTCCGACTGACCCCACAGAAGCTGTGAACAATTGCGCCCTCAGAGAAGTTATCGTCGTTGAAGTGTGAAGATTTTCAGGATCTTTTTTTTTTCTTTTCTCCTCCTTTATGCATTGTACAACAGATGAAGGCTTTGGTGAAGGCTTTGGATTCCATTTGGGATTTGGATTCTAACCTTCAGGACTATTGAATGTGCAATGACTCATTGGTTTGATGACATTGAGATTCATCGTTTACAATTCCCGAAAATAAATCTCCTGATTTCTCTTCAAGCTAAACATTTGAACATGAAGGAAAGAACACATAAAACAAGCCAACATTTTTACAACTGTTTTCAAATTGAGAAACCAACCAAAAACCTTGTGAAAAACAAGGAGGAAAAGACACAACATGTCATCGCCCACGTGGTTTGAGTAATATTGCTGTACAGAGTTAAAGGGGGTAGCCCACATTTACAAGATTTATGTGCATGTGCAACTGACTTGAGTAGTCATGTGACATGGAAGAACATGCGTGACATGTGACATTTGCCAAGTTTGAACAAAATCGGACCATGCATGTTGAATAAATGGTTGGGGACACGTTTAAGAAACAAAATGGCCGCCAGTCTTCCGAGATATGGTTGCGGACAGATGGAAGCACAGACGGACGGATAAACGGATGGACAAGACCCCGGTTCGATAAGCTCCCGTTTCGGACTAGGTCCAAGGGGGTTAATTACCTTTAACGATTTGATTGCACATCTTTTCGAGATGCCCAGTGGTCAGGTAAAATCTCTTTGAGGGTGATATGACCAAATGACTTGAACTGATCAGATGACCTAAAGACAGTTCGTTCCAGGAGCAGAAGCGAGCACAAGGCAAAAGTCCACACCTACAGTTTGCAGCCCCTTTAATCTGTTCTGCCCTCTTCCTTAGCCCCACCACGCTCAGCCGTCATTGGTCTGGGGCCCATTTCATGGGCCGGGCAACCCACACTGACTTCTCACCAACTTTGAAGGTGCAGTTTTGGTAATCGTGGTGGCCGCTCCTGCCTTTACTCCTACCATGGCCTGTCCGATCATTTAAAAGCACGTTTAGGACAGATAAGTGATAACAAAGGGCTAAAACATGAAAAATGTGTCAAGGGAAAGTGGATTTAGACACACATGTGGGGAAGGTTGACATGAGTGGTTTATTCCAGATGCATAATGACACATAATCACATATCATAATTAAATTCCATCCATCCATTGGGACCATACTCTGTACAGAGCATTGGTTCTGCAGAAGCAGTCTCATTGGCTATTGAGCATAATCATGGACAGGCCACCACTCTAACACAGGGTACTCGGATGGCGCAATCATCCCAGCAAGCTGGTTGGTACTCATTTTGCTGACCTCAGAAGGATGACAGGCTGAGTCAACCCCACCTCATATTAATTCAATGGGGCAGGATTTGAACTCAGGACCCTGGGATCCCAAGCCCAATCTGCATAACCATTAAGCCAACACCAGGCATACAATGAAATGACCTTACATTTATGCCAATACATGCATTAAGGAAAATAACTATCGCTAAACTACACAAACTACCCTCTCGAAGGCATTCCCACAACAATATGTTCTCATAGCAGGTAATCAATGGATGTATCACATTCCCATGGTACATAATTAACAGATGAACTCACATTTCAATAGTACATAATTTATAGACGAACTCACATTTCAACAGTATGTAATTAATAGATATACTCACGTTCCAATCCAATGTAATGAAGAAAAACGTATTCACATATCATTAGTACGTAATTAATAGACATGCTCACATTTTGTGCAGACAAGGACAAACAGACCCAAATGCATTGCCATTACGCTCCTTCAGCGAGGATAATTTTACGTTTCCCTGAACCTTTAAGTTTAAAATAAATAATTTGGATTCAAGTACGAGATACTCAAACAAGGAACATTAAACAGAATGAATAATCTTGCGTATAAAACAAAAATATATTGGAAATGGAATACTTATTATTGCTTCATATAACCACTTTTGTTCCAGATAAGCCTTTAAGCACTCACACCTGGTAAAGCAGTGTGACTCGAGTCCATATTTCAGTCCAAATTATCTTTGAAATATTTCCTTTGAATTACTTTGCCCCAAAACTGGAAGTGGGGTTTCATAGACCAGGGTGGTTATGTATTCACGCCGTGCAGATCGAGTGAAGTGGTCTTGGAATTCTTTCGGTTAAACCTGAAAAATGAATGAGGAAGTGAATAATTTGTTATCAAATTGTCCAAAGAGATCATGAAATACACAGTAATATCTAAGGTAGTGGTGGGCAACCGCAGGTCATCCGGGATGCTTGTGGAATAGGTCATCTTAACCTCAGTGGAGTTGAATACCAAGTTCGTATCATATGGCCCCCCGAGACGCACATCACAAGAGTTATCGGTTTCTAAGATGCTCGTCGTTTTTACAATTTCCAAAAGATGAACAAAACGTATCACAATTCTCTTCTTCTTGAAAAGTGTGTGGGCTGAGGGGAAAGGTTTGAGTGTGTGGGGTACTGGTGAAGGTTTGAGTGTGTGGGGTACTGGTGAAGGTTTGAATGTGTGGGGTATGGGGGAAGGTTTGAATGTGTGGGGTATGGGGGAAGGTTTGAATGTGTGGGCTGAGGGGGAAGGTTTGAGTGTGTGGGGTACTGGTGAAGGTTTGAGTGTGTGGGGTACTGGTGAAGGTTTGAGTGTGTGGGGTATGGGGGAAGGTTTGAATGTTGGGGGTACTGGTGAAGGTTTGATTGTGTGGGGTACTGGTGAAGGTTTGAGTGTGTGGGGTACTGGTGAAGGTTTGAATGTGTGGGGTACTGGTGAAGGTTAGAGTGTGTGGGGTATGGGGGAAAGTTTGAATGTGTGGGGTATGGGGGAAGGTTTGAATGTGTGGGGTATGGGGGAAGGTTTCAATGTGTGGGGTATGGGGGAAGGTTTGAATGTGTGGGCTGAGGGGAAAGGTTTGAGTGTGTGGAGTACTGGTGAAGGTTTGAGTGTGTGGGGTATGGGGGAAGGTTTGAATGTGTGGGGTATGGGGGAAGGTTTGAATGTGTGGGCTGAGGGGGAAGGTTTGAATGTGTGGGGTACTGGTGAAGGTTTGAATGTGTGGGGTATGGGGGAAGGTTTGAATGTGTGGGGTATGGGGAAAGGTTTGAATGTGTGGGCTGAGGGGGAAGGTTTGAATGTGTGGGGTACTGGTGAAGGTTTGATTGTGTGGGGTACTGGTGAAGGTCTGAGTGTGTGGGGCATGGGGGAAGGTTTGAATGTGTGGGGTATGGGGGAAGGTTTGAATGTGTGGGCTGAGGGGAAAGGTTTGAGTGTGTGGGGTACTGGTGAAGGTTTGATTGGGTGGGGTCCTGGTGAAGGTTTGATTGTGTGGGGTACTGGTGAAGGTTTGAGTGTGGGGTACTGGTGAAGGTTTGATTGTGTGGGGTACTGGTGAAGGTTTGAGTGTGGGGTCCTGGTGAAGGTTTGATTGTGTGGGGTACTGGTGAAGGTTTGAATGTGTGGGCTGAGGGGGAAGGTTTGAATGTGTGGGGTACTGGTGAAGGTTTGATTGTGTGGGGTACTGGTGAAGGTTTGAGTGTGGGGTACTGGTGAAGGTTTGATTGTGTGGGGTACTGGTGAAGGTTTGAGTGTGGGGTCCTGGTGAAGGTTTGATTGTGTGGGGTACTGGTGAAGGTTTGAATGTGTGGGCTGAGGGGAAGGTTTGAATGTGTGGGGTACTGGTGAAGGTTTGATTGTGTGGGGTACTGGTAAAGGTCTGAGTGTGTGGGGCATGGGGGAAGGTTTGAATGTGTGGGGTATGGGGGAAGGTTTGAATGTGTGAGCTGAGGGGAAAGGTTTGAGTGTGTGGGGTACTGGTGAAGGTTTGATTGAGTGGGGTCCTGGTGAAGGTTTGATTGTGTGGGGTACTGGTGAAGGTTTGAGGGTGGGGTACTGGTGAAGGTTTGAGTGTGGAGGACTGGTGAAGGTTTGATTGTGTGGGCTACTGCTGAAGGTTTGATTGGGTGGGGTCCTGGTGAAGGTTTGATTGTGTGGGGTACTGGTGAAGGTTTGAGGGTGGGGTACTGGTGAAGGTTTGAGTGTGGAGGACTGGTGAAGGTTTGAGTGTGGGGTACTGGTGAAGGTTTGAGTGTGGGGTACTGGTGAAGGTTTGAGTGTGTGGGTTGTGGGGAGGGGGAAGCATTTAAGGGGTGCGATGAGAAGGAAATATTGAGAGCGTGGGATGAGGAGGGAGGCAGAAAGGGGGAACATGAAGCGTTGAGGGGGTGAGGGTGGATGATTCTTTTCCTGATTCCAAATTCCCAACTTTGACAGACAGGGATAAAGATAATGGTATGCGCTCATGAGTGCCCGTTCTAGTTACCTTCGCATTCTGCGAAAGGTTATGTTTTGGTCGGCGTGTATTTATTTATTCATTTATTTATTTATTTGTAATCTTGTGATTCGTATAACTCAAAAAGTATTAAACCAAATTGCATGAAATTTGTTGGGATGATTGGTAATTAGCCAGGAAGCATTCGATTAGATTTTGGAATCGTTCATGTCAAAGGTCAAGGTCACGAAAAGGTCAAAATCGTCTTTTTACGATAACACGGTTAATTTTTATTCAATTTGCATGCAACTAACGCCAAAATGTTCAGAATTCAATGCCTCATTTTGTGATATGCAATATGACACAATGACGCCCATACTCTTGTTACCGGTTTGGGGTCAAAGGTCAGGGGGGTCACGACCTTGAAAAATATGCGGTTTTTGTCATAACGCGGTCAATTCTTGTCCGCTTTACATGAACCCAGCACCAAAATGTTCAGAATTTAAGGCCCAATCTTGTGACACAATGACGTCATAACACATGTCACCGGTTGGGGTAAAATGTCGGGGGGGGGTCACGCCCTTGAAAAATTATGCGGTTTTCGGCATAACTCAGTCAATTCTTATTCGATTTGCATGAAACCAGCATCAAACGAGATTACCTTCTCTTGTTGAAACGTTGTATTCACCGAGATTGCGAGTGAAGACTCGCCAAAACGACGTGAGTTGATTGTTGTTTAGTCCGTAGCCCCCGAAAGTCGGGGGGGGGGTGTCATGACATTATAGATATGTGGTTTGTGTCATAAGACCATTAATATGAAACCAGTTCCCCACACTCATACCAAGAACAAAAAAAGTAGTGGCGGCGAAGGTATGCGCTCCATGAGTGCCCGTTCTAGTTTATGTTGATTCCGTTTGGAGAAAACAGGTGGTGGGAATGTAGAACCAGTAACAGAAGGAAATTCAATGGAAATTACAATCATTATAGAGCGAAATACTGGCAGACCCCGACATTCGCAGTCCTGCTATTCGTGACCCCGACATTCGCAGTCCTGCTATTCGTGACCCCGACATTCGCAGTCCTGCTATTCGTGGACTCCGACATTCACAGTCCTGCTATTCGTGGACCCCGATATTCGCAGTCCTGCTATTCGTGGACCCCGACATTCACAGTCCTGCTATTCGAGGACCCCGACATTCGCAGTCCTGCTATTTGTGGACCCCGACATTCGCAGTCCTGCTATTCGTGGACCCCGACATTCGCAGTCCTGCTATTCGTGGACCCCGACATTCGCAGTCCTGCTATTCGTGGACTCTGACATTCGCAGTCCTGCTATTCGTGGACCCTGATATTCGCAGTCCTGCAATTCGCGGACCCCGACATTGGCAGTCCTGCTATTCGTGGACTCTGACATTCGCAGTCCTGCTATTCGTGGACCCCGACATTCGCAGTCCTGCAATTCGCGGACCCCGACATTCGCAGTCCTGCTATTCATGGACCCCGACATTCACAGTCCTGGTATTTGTGGACCCCACCCATTCGCAGTCCTGCTATTTGTGGACCCCGACATTCACAGTCCTGCTATTCGTGGACCCTGACATTCGCAGTCCTGCTATTGGTGGACCCCGACATTCGCAGTCCTGCTATTCGTGGACCCCGACATTCGCAGTCCTGATATTTGTGGACCTCGACATTCGCAGTCCTGCTATTCATGGACACCGACATTTGCAGTCCTACTATTTGTGGACCCAGACATTCAGGGTCCTGCTATTCATGGACCCCGACATTCGCAGTCCTACTATTCGTGGACCCAGACATTCACAGTCCTGCTATTCGTGGACCCCGACATTCGCAGTCCTGATATTTCTGGACCCCGACATTCACAGTCCTGCTATTCGTGGACCCCGACATTCGCAGTCCTACTATTAGTGGACCCAGACATTCACAGTCCTGCTATTTATGGACCCCGACATTCGCAGTCCTGCTATTTGTGGACCCTGACATTTGCAGTCCCACTATTCGTGGACCCAGACATTCGCCGTCCTGCTATCCATGGACCCCAACATTTGCAGTCCTGATATTTCTGGACCCCGACATTCACAGTCCTGCTATTCGTGGACGCCGACATTCGCAGTCCTGCTATTCGTGGACCCCGACATTCACAGTCCTACTATTCGTGGACCCAGACATTCACAGTCCTGCTATTTATGGACCCCGACATTTGCAGTCCTGCTATTTGTGGACCCCGACATTTGCAGTCCCACTATTCGTGGACCCAGACATTCACAGTCCTGCTATTTATGGACCCCGACATTCGCAGTCCTGCTATTTATGGACCCCGACATTCGCAGTCCTGCTATTTGTGGACCCTGACATTTGCAGTCCCACTATTCGTGGACCCAGACATTCACAGTCCTGCTATACATGGACCCCAACATTCGCAGTTCTGCTATTTGTGACCCTGTGTATTCGCAGATCATAAAGTGTGAACTGCTTCGACATTTATGCTTTGTGCATTCGCATTTCTTTTTTTAACACTTCAGGATTCGTCTCCAAAACCCACCACCACTGATATTAATTCACCTGGGGATTCTTCAACAGTTTTCTGATCTCTCTTATGCACAGATTCATCCCATCTTGTATTCAATTACAGTATATCTTACCCTCCTTCTAGCTCGGGTTCTCTGAACACTGTTCTGAGGCTGTTGCTCTAAATTCTAAAACAACTTGCATTCTCCTCCTGGAAGGCAAATCTGACTGAAGGCAGCCTCAGATCATTCCACAAAACCCACAAGTGTGTGTCTACTCTCAGGAGAGCCAGAAAACAACTTCTGTGCAATCTCAAGAATGACCTTTCCAACTTGGCTCCCTCCTCTAAAACCTGGTGACACCTTGTCAAGTAAGTCTCTGGTGTATGCTCCCCTTCTATCCCTTCCCTCACTTCAAATGGCACCAGAACCAATTTCGCTTGTGAGAAGGCGAATTCCTCAATTCTTT
>NC_140974.1:31310755-31385755 GCF_056783735.1 Eptatretus burgeri | reverse complement strand
GGCCTGCGGTGAACCAGTTGAAACGGGGCAAAGCTCCAGGGATCTGTGGCATCCATGCTGAACTTCTCAAGGCTGGTGGAAATGCTGCACTCGTGTCGTTGCATGCAGTTTTGTGCTACGCCTGGAACACAGGCATCACCCCAACTGATTGGAAGAGGAACCTTGTTGTTCCTCTCTGGAAAGGGAAGGGTGTTCGCCAAGACTACAACAACTACCGAGGGGTGACGCTGCTCTCAGTGCCGGGCAAGGTCTTTGCTCGGATAATTCTTGATCGCATTCGCCACCATCTGCTTGAGCACCAGCATCCAGAGCAGTCAGGCTTTACACTAAAGAGGTCAACGATTGACTGTATCCTTGCTCTTCATGTCCTCACCGAACGCAGATGAGAGTTTCGGCTGGGGCTGCTTGCAGCCTCAGTTGATCTCTGTAAAGCGTTCGATTCAGTGAATCAGGATGTCTTCTGGAGGATTCTTGGTCTTCGTGGGGTGCCACCAAAACTGATCGATCTGATGTCTGAACTTGACTCTGGTACTGAGAGTGCTGTGAAGTGTGGTGGTACCACCTCTGACTTATTTCCATTTGTTACTGGAGTTCGTCAGGGGTGTGTACTGGCCCCCACTCTTTTCAGCACTTGTATGGACTGGATTTTCGGGAGGATGTCGGAGAGATCAAGCTGCGGTGCATCATTTGGGAATGTCAAGATCTCGGACCTTGATTTTGCAGATGATGCAGTCATCTTTGCGGAGACCTTAAATATCCTTTTGGGGGCCCTCGAGGTGCTGAATGAGGAGTCAGAGCCGCTGGGATTACGGGTTTCTTGGGTCAAAACTAAGATCCAGGCTTTCGGTGACATCTTGGATGCTGCTGTCCTGTCTGTTTGTGGTGAGGATGTTGAGGTCGTGGAGAGATTCACTTACCTTGGCAGTGATATTCATGTCTCTGCTGGCTGTGAGTCAGAGGTCAATAGACGTCTGGGTCGGGCCTGGGGAGTCATGGATTCACTGGATCATGGGGTGTGGCGCTGCCGGTACCTGTGCGGAAGGATGAAAGTCCGAGTCTTCAGGTCCTTGGTACTTCCAGTCTTGCTCTATGGATGCGAGACTTGGACTCTGACCAAGGATCTGAGATGGAGACTTAATTCCTTTGGTACCAGGTCTCTTCGGAGAATCCTTGGCTATCGCTGGTTGGATTTTATGTCCAGCGAGCGGTTGTTGAGAGAGATTCGGATGAGATTTGTTACCTGCATAGTCCGTGAGCGTCAGTTGTGGATGTATGGACATGTGGCTCGTTTTCCTGACGCTGATCCTGCTCACCAGATTCTCTCAGCGAGGGAGTCTCATGAGTGGAGGAGGCCAGTGGGCCGACCACTTTCCTCATGGTTGCAGCAGGTTGACCATCATCTCAAGGAGATGGGGATGGGCCTGGCATCTGCTTTGGGGATGGTCAGACGGAGGCCCCTGGAGTACCGGCGGAAAGTGGACGCAGCGACGCGCTGTTCTGGCACAAGCTCCCACACCTGACCTAATATATATATATATATATATATATATATATATATATATATATATATATATATATATATATATATATATATATATATATATATATATATATATATTGTTATGGTTGTGGAAATTCGCAAACCACTATTCAGGTCCCTTAGGTGAGATATCTCTGTAAGTACATGTGTAGTTAGCCCAAACCCGTTGTATAGAGGGAATTTATGTGATCCATCCGGGCTGTGACGGTTTGAATTAGCCATTTTTTCTGTTCTATCTTTTATTTCAAACAAACAGCATCTCAACAACCACGCCATCCCCACCACAGCATCAACCACACTACAACCACGCCACCTCCACCATCAACGCTACCACATCTTCGCCACTCGCCATTCAGTAGGCCCTGTGCGGTTACGATCTCCAGGAACAAACAAAAGCCAACAACTATGCTCCCGCCTGTTTTTCCCGTCGAGGTTCTCCAAGCTCGGTGTGGAGGAGGCTCGATGCAGGGGTCAAAGGTGAGAAAAGGTGGGGGCCTCTTTTTGGGGGAATAATTCCCTGGCTCTGAGCCAAGACTGGCTCCCCCGCCCCCGCACGGCGCGGGGTGGAGGAAAAGCGAGAGGTCACGCCCCCCTTCGAGAGGCTTCTCCAAGAAGCTCGAAGGGAGGCGGGGCCGAAAACGGGGCGGAGCGAAGGGCGGAGCCCCGCGCTACAAAAGGCAGACAGGACGGACCTTGAGTGGTTGTTGGGGTGGTTGGTCAAGAGTTGTTGGTCGAGAGGGGTTGGTCGAGAGTTGGAGTGAGGGTTGGTCTTCATGGTCGTCTTCTGGTCCGAGTCGCGAGCTTGTTGTTCCTGCCTTGCTTCTCTGATCCGTGCGTGAGCGTGGAAAACAGCGCCGAACAAACCCCGTCCGTTTCCCCAACACCCCGTCCGTACCGTCGAGCGGAGCACATGAGCGACACGCGGCACGAGCTCACGGAGCACGCCGGAGGGGCTCAGAGTTGCGGTCGCAGAAGGAGGACTCGACGTGATCAGGGAAGTCGCACTTCCATTTTCTTTTGGGGTTTGGTGTAAACGTGTGTGTGTGGCGCCAGTCCGGTGAAGTAAAACTGTTTAAGTGTTGCTGTGTGTCAGTCTTAGTCGGTAGTATATCTGCGTCATTGTTTCTTTTGTTGCATTTGTTATATGTGCATTCTGTTTGGCTGTATATGTGTGCTCTCCGTGTGTGGCGGAATAAATGTGCATTATGTTGAACTGTTTTCCTGTTTCGCTTCGTCTTTTCTTTAATTGAATCTCCATCTTGCTTCAAGTAACGGGTTCGTGGGCTTAATACGTGGGCTTAATATGCCCGAAAATTAATCGGAACCGTCGAGGCCGACGATAACACCGCTCGGT
Organism: Eptatretus burgeri; assembly: GCF_056783735.1. Classification (NCBI taxonomy): domain Eukaryota; kingdom Metazoa; phylum Chordata; class Myxini; order Myxiniformes; family Myxinidae; genus Eptatretus; species Eptatretus burgeri. The sequence goes on along the minus strand of NC_140974.1, from coordinate 31,382,861 downwards.
TTTCCCGATAGCACGGAACGGATCGCTTTAGCGGCCCGTGTCCGGAGTCGACCTGCGGCGAGATGGGATCGCCCGAGATGGGATCGAGATGGGATATATATATATATATATATATATATATATATATATATATATATATGTATATATATATACATGCATGTATTTATTTATATATATATGTATGTATTTATTTATATATATATATATATATATATATATATATATATATATATATATATATATATATATATATATATTGTTACGGATTCGCGCCCGCCGGCGTGCTGACGGCCACGTAACTCGAATCGTGGCACGTCGCCCACCGGACGGACAATCCAGTCGTGACCCTCTCGGACTAACGCCGGGAACCAGTCACGGGTGGACCTTTCGGTCTCACCGCGATCGAGCCAATCGGCCCCCGCGTGGGATCGGGTTGCTCGCCAAATTCGACCTACCTAAGTACCCACACGGAGGGTAGACCGGGCGATCGCACCTCGCCGCAGGTCGACTTCGGACACGGGCCACTTAAGCGACCCGTTCCGTACTATCGGGATAACCGAGCGGTGTTATCGTCGGCCTCGACGGTTCGATTAATTATCGGGCGTATTCAGCCCACTACCAACCCTTTACGTGAAGCAAGATGAGGATTCAATGAGAGAAATGACGAAGCGAAGCGGGAAAGCAGTTCAACATAAAGCACATTTATTCGCGATGAACGGAAAGCACACATATACAATTCCACCAAAAGCACAGAGAAGGAAAAGAAACACAATGCAATTTTACACAAAAAGCAAATGTAAAAGCGAAGACACAATGCAGAGCTATCCGACTACCGAGCACACGGCAACACTTATACAATTCTACTTCACAGACGGCGCCGACAACACATACCCAAAACCAAGAAAAAGAACACCCTCAAGGATGAGGCGGGCCTGAGGCCGAGACCGGGTCGGGCCTACCCGTCTGGTGATGAGACGCGGAGCGGTGATGGTGCCTCAACTCCGCGGGCCTCGCGGACAGTGTCTGGTAGGGGGTGGGAAGGGGGCCCCCTTGGTCGCACTATCTCAGCGCGGGGGGAAACAGGAGGGGGTTGCTGATGCTCGGGGAAAGGAGGATTTTTACTCTGTCTCGAGTCCCGCGACGAGCGTCTCCACCTCGACCAGGTCGCGCCGTCGGCCTCCCTGGTGTGCAGCTCCCGGCACCGACGCGAGCACCCCCTCGTCTGCCTTCGCCGCCGCCGCCTCTCCACAGCTCCGTCCTCTTCGCTCCGACTCCAACTCCGAACTCTTCCTCCTGCGAACTTCCCAACTGCACTCAACTCCAACGCACACGACGACGACCAACTCAACTCTACTGACGAACGCGGCCGCTTATATAAGCCCCGTGGCTTCGCCTTTGACCCCCTGCCTTCGACCTTTCACCTCGCTCCCCATTGGCCCGAGAAAAAGTGGGCGTGAATGCATTTTGATCCATGAATTTGCATATAGCGACCGCCCTCCAACGCCCTGGAGGCGGGGCCAAATCGCCCCTCGCTCACCGATTGGACGGAACAAAAGTGGGCGTGAGTCGTTTTTGATCCGTTTTTGGAGCGGAAAATCCGTGGTTTTGTACACGCTGTTCGGCGCGCGCCCTGCACGAGTCCAATACCGGTACCCACAAGCGGCGCAAGAACGGTGGCGATGCGACGGTTGCGAGGTGTGACGGGAAAGGTCGTGGCTGTTGTGGTGAAGCGGCGTTGTGGTGGGTGGTTGATGTTGTGACGACTGTTGAGACGTGGTTGGTGGTGGTAATCATGGCGGTTGGTCCAAAATAAAGATAGTAAAAGAAAAACGGCTATCCTGAAGAGTCGCAGCACGCATGAATGACATGTATTCCCACTAGACAACGGGTTTGGGCCTAACTACACATATACTTACGGAGATATCTCACCTAAGGGACCTGAATGGTGGTTTGCGAATTTGGTAACCACAACAATATATATATATATATATATATATATATATATATATATATATATATATATATGTATGTATATATGTATGTATGTATGTATATATGTATGTATATATATGAAGACCACAAGGGGAAAACCAGAGATGTCACTTTTTATAAATTTCAGGGTTATCGCACCTGCCAATAGTTGGCAACATAAAGTTTCCTCTCACAATATTACTTTAACAAATATCCAGGGGTGTCACATAATTTATATGGTATAAAGTTTAGCCGTGCAATGAAAAAACAAGTGTTGTCAAAGCTGAACAAGTAGAAACCCAGAGTTGTCAGTACTTACTCCTGGTTATCTCCCTTTCATTCATGTTAACTGTTCCACCATAATATTCAGAGTTGAGAAACTAAAAAAATGAAAGGTTGTAAAAACTTTCACAGCATAAACTCTGAGCACTACAATGGCCTCTTTGGTTATATAATGGGCTCCGTAGTTGGTGCATATCGTGGTTCAAGCCTGGTCAAACCTTTATTGTGACTTTTATGGGACCCACGCCGTGGCTTAATGGCTAGCACGTCTGAGTACCTATCCTCATTCGATGTCCCCACTGCCCAATCAACCTGCTTAGGTGTATCAGGGAGTCACATGAGGTGACTTCCGCTATCGCGGGGGTGGTTTATCCTTGGTTTCCTCCTGATCTTCCATCATATTAAGGAGAACGGAGTAAGAAATGTAACAATATATTGCATACACAAATATCCATCGATCCAACCATTAGGACCATTCTCTGTGCAGAGTGTTGGTGCTGCCTAAGCAGTCTTCTTGGCTATTGGGCACAATCCTGGATGGGTCACCACTCCAACACATATGCATATACATATGTATATACATATATATATCTATATACATATACAAATATATCTACATACATGTACATACACATATATGTATATATATATATGTATATATATATGTATATATATATATATATATGTATATATATCTATATATAGATATATGAAGACCACAATGGGAAAACCAGAGATGGCAGGATAAGTCAATTTTGAAGAAACTGAAAAACAAAGTTTCAAGACTTTGGTGGACTGTTTAATAACTGTCATTTTGATTTCTTTTCCAGGAAAAGGAAGAGTGATCATTGGCCGATCAAATTAATCTTGGAGCATTTGCCAAGCTTCTGTGTTATTCAATTTAAGAGCAAACAACGAATCAATGTTGCAAACTGACGTCACTGGTTATTCCCTTGTTTAATAATTGCCATGCAATTTTAACCCAGGATGTGTAGCAAATTCATGCTTGTTGGTTGTTAGCATACATTACATGACTTTGGTGATCACAGAATATTTTTTTAACATTAAACCGTCATTGTTTTTTTGTTTGATTGGTGTTCAATGCCATACTCTAATACTCTAAGGGTATTTCGCTAATACGACGAGGGATTCTCCATTTCTTACTCCGTACAACTTAATATGATGGAAAACCAGGAAGAAACCAAGGATAAACTACCCCCGCGATAGCCGAAGTCACCTCATGTGACTTCCTCATATACCTAAGCAGGTTGATTGAGTGGTGGGTACATCGAATGAGGATGGGTACTCAGGCGCGCTTACCATTAAGCCACGGTGTGAGTCCCATAAAAGTCACAATAAAGGTTTGACCAGACTTGAACCACGATATGCACCAACTACGGAGCCCATGATATAACCAAATAGGCCATTGCAGTGCTTAGAGTTCATGCTGTGAAAGTTTTACAACGTTTCATTTTTTAGTTTCTCAACTCTGAATATTATGGTGGAACAGTTAACATGAATGAAAGGGAGATAACCAGGAGTAAAGTACTGACAACTCTGGGTTTCTACTTGTTCAGCTTTGACAACACTTGTTTTTTCATTGCACGGCTAAACTTTATACCATATAAATTATGTGACATCCCTGGTTATTTGTTAAAGTAATATTGTGAGAGGAAACTTTATGTTGCCAACTATTGGCAGGTGCAATAACCCTGAAATTTATAAAAAGTGACATCACCGGTTTTCCCCTTGTGGTCTTCATATATATATATATATATATATATATATATATATATATATATATATATATATATATATATATATATATATATATATACATATATATATTTGTCGGTCGGGGGTCGATGGCGAGAACGACCACTAGGTTGGGAAGTTTACGCCATTTCCCAACAATCTCCCTGGATTAATAGGCCGTCGCTCTGGATTACTCCGAAGCCAGCGGGTCAATTAATCGGCTGTGAAACACCAATATCTCGACCGTGTGGCATGGGGTTAATTGTCTAGATCCCAATATACCCAAATGACCACGCAGTCTTGGCTTCAGGGGATTCACGCCCTTGGCACGTCTTTCTCGAACCGGGTCACTCTACCGACTGCAGTAGGGTTCCAACTACCTACTACCAACTCCGGTTTGGTTGCAGCCGAGCGGAAACTGCCAAAGCCGTGCCGGCTCGTATTAACGGATTATCGGGGATGAAACCCCATCTGAACTCAGACCCGGACCATGCTGGACCAAATAAAGAAAAGACGGAAACGAGCTGGGGAAATTTCTAATTTATTTATGATAAAAGACAAGGAGGCAAGCCTTGAAGTGAATATGCAGAGCAGGAATTTACAATGATTCAAAGCACTTACTCAATTCTACTTAAAGACGGGCCCACACGCAGTCACACACACAAAAAGAAAGAAACCCCAGAGTTTTTATTGGACCTCCAGTCAATGAGAGAGACGAGCTGGGGGTCCGAGTTCGGATGGGCCCCTGTGGGTCGTCGAGGGTCCGAGCCACACGTGTGGGACTCGTGGCGGTAGCCGCGTGGAGTAATCGGAGCTCCGGTGCGGAGATCACGGTTGCAGACAGGACCCACCAAGGCTCCACGAACAGGCTGGTTCACTCGCTCTCCAGCCCAACCACCGTCAACCAACTTGTAACCACTCAAGTACTCCAGATCTCTCAGCGTCAATGCCATCGACAACCGAGTCTGCTCGGAGATATATCTCCTCCCACATGGGGAGGGGCCTTGGTGAGAATCATATCGCTGTCTGTCCCTCATTGGTTTATGGCCACACGCTACCGGGGCAGAGCCGTGGCCCCTGTTCGAAGACCCCATATTCTCCATGTGGCCACGTGGCCTCGCTCACGCAGAGCAAGAGGGTCTGCCCTCAAAGGCCCACCGTACAAAAACTATCGTTTGTGGCGCCCGAGTACCGGAACTGCGAGGCCCCCCTCTCGGCAAGTCAAGGTACGAGCAGCCAGCGGGTGGTGATGGAGCGTGATGGGGAGGTTTGGGATGACTTGTTGGATGTAAAACCGAACTAAAGACGTCACAACGCACACATTTCATCCTCCCGCTAAACAAAAGGACGGGGTCCTGACTACACATGTACTTACCGGCATAACGAAATATGGGACCTGAATGTTGAGTGCGCATGGTTTCCAGATTAGTAAAATATGTATGTATGTGTGTGTGTGTGTGTGTGTGTGTGTGTGTGTGTGTGTGTGTGTGTGTGTGTGTGTGTGTGTGTGTGTGTGTGTGTGTGTGTGTGTGTGTGTGTGTGTGTGTATATATATATAATTGTTGCAAATCTGGAAGCCATGATCACACTGAACATTCAAGTCCTTTAGCTCAGATATCTCGGTAAGTATGTGTTTTATAGATAGCTTCCTTTCCCTTGTCTCATGGGTAAATCAATGTAAATGCGCTGTGATTTATTTGAATAGTTCAGAGTTTTATCGAGATTCTGCAAAGAAGAACCACTATCCTCTGCAAAGAAGAAGAACGACCCTCCCGCCCCGAGATTCTGAGACGTAAACAGGAATGACCGTTAAAAAAGTATGGTGCAGAAAAGAACGACAACTCCCGCCCCGGGATTTTCCCCGTGCCACGGGAAGGGGGAGGGGAAGCACATTAGAGTGGATAAAAAGGAGTGAGAAGCGAGCAGCGAAGTGCCAGCCAGGAGGAGAGAAGGGAGGAAGGAAGCGAAGTGGGTGAAAGAGCGCTCCTGTCATTGTCGTCGGAGCCTGTCTGGTCTAGTTGGCGTCCTCCTAATCCTCCTCCGGTCCTCTTCCACGCAATCGCCAGCTTGGGTGATCACCTCGGCTGGGTTCGGTTGAGTCGCACCAGTCCTTTGGTGACCGGAGCTCCCGGAAGGAGGGAACGTCCAGTCGAGTGTTCGCGGCCAGGTAGCCAGTCATCCTGGTCCTCAGCCCGACTGTCCTCTGGACTGAAGGCGGAAATAAAGGCATCAGCCACCACTGTGCGTGTGTGTGTGTGTGTGTGTGTGTGTGTGTGTGTGTGTGTGTGTGTGTGTGTGTGTGTGTGTGTGTGTGTGTGTGTGTGTGTGTGTGTGTGTGTGTGTGCGCGCGCGGGCCCGTCTAATAAGTAGTGAACTGTATAAGTGCTTTCTCGCTGTATATCATTGCCTTGCTTTATCCGGTTTAATTCTGCTCTTCTGTGTTCCCTAGTTCCCCCATTGCATTATAAATGAACCCCCATTTGTTAAATGTTTTCAGCTCGTTCATGTCCATTCCTGCATTGACCGAGCGTGTCGCGTGTGGGGAAAATTAGCAAGGCCGTTGTGCCGCCGAAAAGGGACATCTGGACCGACGGTTCTCGGCGATTAAACCGCTCGGAATCGCACACGGAACGAGCGCGCGAAGTGGCTCGTTTTCGTACAAGTTCCGTTGAGGGTGTGAAGACTTGGTAGATTGCCACGTCGTTTTGAGGTATTTCGAGATTTGGCGAATAACCCTGTACCACGTGGTGGAAATATTGACCCTTCACGGTCCGAAAGGGAACCGTACTCTTCGGACTTTTCCGAACAGTACGATCTGAATTCTGGGCGATCGGTCGAGCCGACTCTACTGCTCCATCTGGTGGTCGTGCTCGCGACCGACGTCCCGGCCCCACAACAATATATATCACCAAGTGTTACAAACTCTGTTGCTGTGAGCAACAGTGCAGTCAGACTGGTCCTGAGGTCCGAACCCAAGTGGAACTGCACGGCCTGACCACGGTGCACCGGGCGGCTGAGTTCGTGGAGAGACTAACCATTTTGAGGAAGTCGAACCACGTATCAGAAAGGCCAATAGTAAACGGTGCGACAGGTGGAGGTACAGGATCAGGAAGAGGGGCAAGAGGAATCGGGCATTATCCGGATGCTAAGAGGGATCAGCTGGCAGCTGTTAAATTTGACAATCCCGTTTTGGTCCCCATTTTTCAATGGCTGCAGGAGGACAAGATACATTCTTGGGAAGAAATTGCTTCACACGGGGCTCAGGTAAAGGCCGATTGGGCGCAATGGCAGATGTTGGGTTTGCAGGATGGCCGTTTGTTCAGGAAATATACACATGTATATAGATGTGTGTATATATATATATATATATATATATATATATATATACACACACACACACACACACACACACACACACACACACACACACACACACACACACACACACACACACACACACACACACACACACACACACACACACACACACACACACACACACACACACACACACACACACACACACACACACACACACACACAGTGGCCTGCAAAAGTATTCACCCCTCTCCAAAGTTTTCACATTTTTATGCCACCTGAGCTTATTACCTCTGCCACCGAAGGTGAAGGCGATTATGTTTTCACCCCTTTCTGTTTGTTTGTCTGTCTATCTGTGTGCAGGATATCTCAAAAAGCTGCAGACGGATTCGGATGAAATTTGGTGGGCAGGTTGGTTGTGTGACAAAGACAAATTGATTCAATTTTGCTGAAGATCTGGATCCGGATCTGAGAAATTTTAAGTGATTCTTCACCAATGAGAGACAGGGCTGAACATATATATATATATATATATATATATATATATATATATATATATATATATATATATATATATATATATATATATATATATATATATATCTATATATATATATATCTATATATCACGATATCTCAAAAAGCTGTGGACGTATTCGGATGAAACTCGGTAGACAGGTTAGGTGTGTGTTGACGAATTGATTTGATTTTGGTGAAGATCTGGATACGAGAATGATTTAATATCTAAAGTTATTCTTCACCACAAAGAGTTTGGGCCAAAAACGATATAGTACTGTATAGCATGATGTTTCAATAATGTATTGGGCCCGATATGTTCTTGTGGTTCAGGCATTGCTGGGTGGTTGTATGTGCTCCACTGAGTGCCCTTCTAGTTTTATGATGCTTGCAAATAAAACTTAACATATAGAGTCTTCACAAGCTACTCCATTGTGATAAAGGTAAAAAATGTATACTGAAATGCAAAAGAAACTTACCACCTTTTAAACCTTCAAATATCAACAATAACACTGCATGTAGTAAATGTGTGAACTTATTTGTGGACATTAGTGTCCTCACTGTCAGAGAAAATGGTCACGGATGGTCACTTCATAGCACAGCTGTTGAACAGCCGTTTTGACTGTCAGTGATTAGCCAAGGGGTACGGGATGATTTTAATGAGCTGCACGTGATGTCTTGATATTGGTTTTAAAAAGGCCAGTGCAAAATGGGCATTTCAATCAACATGCCACGATTGTCAAGGGATCAACGGCAGTGTGCCTTGCGCATACTGCAAGGCGGATTGAGCTACCATGAGGTGGCACATCGCCTTGGCTGTTCACACCAGACGATATCGGCCCTGGTGGACAGAGACACCCTCCACAACTCTGCAGATGACAGACCTCGATCAGGGAGGCCAAGAGTCACCACTGCAAGGCAGACAGGCAGATGGTCCTAAGTCAGATGGCTTCAGACATTGAGGACTGAGTGGGACAGAATCCAGCAGCAATCCATACAAAGACTGGTAGGCAGTATGCGCCGATGATGCACTGCCTGTATCCAAAACAATGGTGGCCACACACGCTATTGAAAGGGGACTGACATTGCACCCTGTGCTGTTCTGTACTGTAGAACAAAATTATGAGATGGTGTATCTTGGTCAAAAACTTGACATGTCATCAATAAAATGCCAATGTTTCAATTAGCAATTGTTGGTTTGTTTTATTTTGAACTGTTACAATTTTATTACATTTCAAACAAGTGGTAAGTTTCTTTTGCGTTTCAGTATAGATACAATTTGAATAAGTTACATTAACAGAGAAAATTAGATGATTCTCAGTTGCATAAGTGTTCAAACCCTTTTCCTAATTAACCCTAAACCACGACGGGAGTAAATTATTTGTTTGAAAAGTTACAAAATAAGTGTAATAGGTTTCACCTGAATGTATTCAGTGGCTTAACTTAAAAATTAAGCTCCCCCACTTATCTAAGGTGATTTAAGATTCAACTCACTTGGTCAACCAATGAGGCAAACATGAAGACCAAGGAACTTTCCAAAGAAGTCAGACATAAAGTGGTGGAGAAGCACCATTCAGAAGAGGGTTAAAAGAAGATTTCAAAGTCACTACTCATTATCCCTTTGAGTCGGTGAAATATATCATGAAGAAGTGAAAGACGTATCATACCTCCCAGACTATACCCAGATGAGGTCATCCATCCAAACTCTTTCTATGAATAAAAAGGGCAAGCAAGAAACTGGTTCGGGGTATCACTGTAAATCCAATAATGACTTTAAAAGATCTGCAAGTTCAACATCTGATAATGCGGTCAGTGTTCAACAATCACCAATATCCCATTCCATTTACAAAGCTAGTCTCAATGTACAGGTTGCAAGAAAGTCGCCATTCTTGAAAAAGACAGACCTAAAAACTTATATAGAGTTTGCAAAAGGCATCTTAATAATAACTGAAGGCTTGTGGAGAAAAGTTTTGTGGTCAGACGAGACAAAAATTGAACTTTTTGGTCTCAATTAAAAGTGTTACGTATAGTGCAAGCCTAACACTGCACATCACCCAATCAACACCATCCCTACTGTCAAGCATGGTGGTGGCAATATCATGTTATAGGGCTGCTTTTCATCAGCAGGGACTGGCAAGCTTGTCAGGATGGAAGTGACAATGGATGGTGTAAAGTGCAGGAGAATCCTTGGTGAAAACCTGCTTGAGCCAGTCATGAATCTGAAACTGGGGAGGAGATTCACATTTCAGCAGGACAATGATCTGAAGGACAAAGGTAAAGTCATACTGGAGTGGCTGAATAAGAAGAAAATAAATGTTCTTGAGTGGCCCAGTCAAAGTCCTGACTTGTACCCAATTTTCACGTGAAGAATGGTGAAAGATTTCACCATCTCACTGTACAAAGCTGGTGGAGACCTACCCAAAGACTCTTGGCAGTGATTGCTGAAAAAAGGTGCTCCACCAATTACTGACCGAGGGGGTTGTTTTCTTTTACGACCAGTGAATTTTGATATGTGCATGTTTTTTGCAGGTATTCCTGACATGTAACCTCCTTCCACTAAAACAGTTTAGTTTAATCCCTCCAGTTATGAATAAAAAAGTAAATTTGGAAAAATTGTTTTTCCTTAATTCATAATTCATCTAAATGTGGCATTATTGATGGGGGGGGGGCTGAGTACTTTTGCAGGCCACTGTATATATAGGTAGATGAGATATTTTTAGTGTCCATTTTCTTTTTACATTTAAGACAATGTAAAATAGGTGAGTAAAGGGGTGGAGGGGAGTTAACACACAAGATGTGTGGGTATAGTATAGGTGAGTAACCCGATGGAGGGAAGCTAACACACAAGGTGAATGGGCATAGTCGAGGTGAGTGAAGGGGTGGAGGGGAGCTCACACATGAGGGGAGTGGGTACAGGGATGAAGAGGAGCTAACACATGAGGTGAGTGGGCATAGTCGAGGTGAGTGAAGGGGTGGAGTGGAGCTAACACACAAGGTACGTGGGTATAGTATCGGTGAGTAACGGGATGGAGGGAAGCTAACACATGAGGTGAGTGGGTATAGTAGAGGTGTGCTTTTGGAAGCACACATCAGCAGACTTACAGGAAAGAAAAATTCCTTTAGATTTTTCGATCACCGTTTCTATTAGAGCCTTTAACACCATAAAGGGTTTGAACCCACCACCTCTGGATTTTAAATAATTAGTCTTCCTCTGAAGTTGAACACACAACCTCTGGGATGCCAGTCAAGCTACCACCTTACCAATAAACTTTGCATGAGTCTTAATTAATGCAGAAAATAAATAATCTCGATTATTATTAAAACAAGGCTATGAATTTAGTAATTTTATAACCATATTATAGTAACATCACTTTCAGTAACTGATAAAAAAACATACAAACTGATGTTCTCACTTGTGAAGGACATGGCAAAACAGATTCCGGAAGTTTTTTGACAAAAAGAAGTAGATAAAGGGGTCGAGACTGGTGTTGAGGGCCGTGAAGCTGACCGTGACCACGACGCCCTTCTGCATGGTGAGGCGCAGCTCGCAATCAGTTGGATGGTAAGACGATATGTAGATGTAGAGCGTGCGCTGTATGTGGTATGGGATGAAGCAGAGCCCAAAGACCACCAGTGTGATGGCAATCATGCGCAAAGTCCTTTGGCGCAACACGACGTTTTTCTTCCTCCTCTGGAGTACGTTAATGATGGAGATGTAGCAAAAAATGATGATCATAAACGGCACGAACAGGCCTACAATCAGAGCCAGGTCATTGAGAATCTTCATAGTCTCGAAATTCTTTTCATGGGGTTCGAAGCAACGCGTGGCATTTCCTACCTGGTGCTCCCCCAGTTGAAGGAAGGGCGAAGAGACAAGGATCACGAATAACCAAATAACGACACAGGAGATGATGGCCCGGTGTGGGGTGGAAAAGTTTCTCGAACGGATGGGGTGGACGATCGCCAGGTAACGAAAAATACTGATACCCATGAGAAAAAAGATGCTGCTGTACATGTTCACGTAGAAGATGCAGTAGGTAATGCGGCAGAAAATGTCACCGAAGGGCCAGTTTTTGATCGTGTAGTAGTAGATCCTGAGAGGTAGTAGGAGGACGAAGCACAGATCAGACATGGCTAGGTTAGTCAGGAAGACGGTGAGCGCTGTCCTTTGTGGGGTCAGATACACAAACACAAAGAGGGCTATCAAGTTCCCAATGAGACCAATGACAAACACCAGGCTGAAGATGATGACATGTATGTAAAACTTGTACTCATCGTGAAAGACACAGGTGTTGTTCGATCCATTGGTTTCCATCACCCTAATAAAGATACTGACACCTCATAAGAGCATCACGAAAAGTTATTGAAGGTTTGGAAGCACACATCTCTTCTCAGAATCACGAGGTCAGTCGTCTTACGAATTCCACCAATGACTGAACTTAATTTTATTTTAAGTTACATCTAATAGGAAAGAGGAAGCAATGCAAGATACGTAGAAACAGTCTACCCATGGGTGTATAAGCAAGACGAGACATTACCCCACAATGGAATGTTGTGTAACCTCTTTGACGAGTTCCACGAAAATAAAATGAGAACGGATTGGGTGGAATCCATGCATCTGCCAGACAGAACATGTTATGTTTTGTATCCCACTGATAGGCTCTGGATCTGGACTTGAACCAAGATCTAATTGGCTTACTCTTGTCACATAAAAAAAACCTCATCCACCAAGTTTTGTCCGAATACATCCAAGATTTTTTGAGATATCGTGCTATATATCGTTTTTGGCCCTATCTGAATAATGACTTTAAAAATTCTAGTGTCCGGATCCAGATTTGTATCTTCACCAAAATCTAATCAATTCGTACTTGTCACGTACCCAACCTGTCCAACAAATTTCATTCAAATTCGTCCATACGTGCTGTTGAGAGGTAAATACGTGCTGTCGAGTTCTACACTTTTCCTGAATCTGAGTTAATCAAAAGTTTGCTCATGAAAACAACCACACACCTCGTGTGTTAGCTCCCCTCCACCCCTTTTACTCATCGATGCCCACAACCCTCGTGTGATAGCTCCCCTCCACCCCTTTACTCATCGATGCCCACAACCCTCGTGTGATAGCTCCCCTCCACCCCTTTACTCATCGATGCCCACAACCCTCGTGTGATAGCTCCCTTCCATCTGTTTACTAACCCAAACTATCCCCACACACCTCATGTGTGTTAGCTCCCCTCCATTCCCTTACTCACTTGTACTACATACCCACACACCTCGTGTGTTAGCTCCCCTCCATCCTTTTACTCACCGATATGAAACCAACGTACATCTCGTGTGTTAGCTCCACTCCAGCCCTTTACTCACCCATACTATACCCACACCTTTTGTGTTAGCTCCCCTCAATCCCTTCACTGCCTGATACCCACACACTTCATGTGTTCGCTCCCCTCCAATCCTTTACTCCCCTCCACTGTACCTACACACCTTGTGTGTTAGCTTCCCTACACCCCTTTACTCACACTACTATACCCACACACCTAGTGTGTTAACTTCCCTTCACCCCATTACTCATTTCTACTACATACCCACACACATCATGTGTTAGTTCCCCTCCAATCCTTTACTCCCCTCCACTATACCGACACACCTTGTGTGTTAGCTCCACTACACCCCTTTACTCACACTACTATACCCACACACCTCGTGTGTTAACTTCCCTCCACCACCTTTACTCACCAATACTATACCCACACACCTCAAGTGTTAGCTACCGTCCACCCCTCTATTCACCGATACTATACCCACAAACCTCAAGTGTTAGCAACCTCCACCCCTTTACTCACCCCCACTATACCTTCACACCGAATGTGTTAGTTCCCTTCCATAACTTTACTCAACGATACTATACCCACACACCTCATGTGTAAGCTACCCTCCACCCCATGACTCACTGTTACCCACACACCTCATGTGTTAGCTCCCCTCTGCCCCGTTACTCACCTGTACTACATACCCACACACACCTTGTGTGTTCACTCCCCTCCACCCCTTTACACTGCATACCGACACACCTTGTGTGTTAGCTCCCCTCCACCCATTTACTCACCTCCACTATACCCACACACCTTGTGTGTTCGCTCCCCTCCACCCCTTCACTCACCTCTACGATACCCACTCACCTCGTGTGTTAGCTCCCCTCCATCCCGTTACTCACCTTTCCTATACCCACACACCTCATGTGTTAGCTTCTCTCCACCCCTTTACTCACCTTTTACAAGCGATGTGCTTGGTGTTTCACTCATGTTCATCAGTTTCTCTCTGACACATATAAATGATGAAGAAAGGTGACAAGATTGCCTTGTTGTCATGCTTGTCATGTTACGATTTGTGCTCCTTGATGCAAAAAGCATTTGGGAATGTTGTGCAAGGAAAAACATCAGATGCTTCACTCGAGCGATTCTCATCGACAACGTCCATTATTACACAAAGTTTAATTTGGAGCAGAAATTTTTATCATAACCTGCCAATGGTTGTTTATGTAAGACTAGTTATCACCACCCGCTAGTAAACCGTAAACCGTTTGTTTTTAGCTCACCTGGAACGAGGTTCGGAGAGCTTATGGGATGGCGCATCATCTGTCAGTCCGTCACTCTGTCCACAAATATTTGCGATTTCCTCTCTGAATCGACGCATGTGGCTTTGATGAAACTTTTCCACAACCTGCATCACCAGTCATAAACCAAAGCTTGTTCACGACATTTAAAAAAAACATCGCAGTCTCAGGTGTGTAAGGGGGGTTGCCCTCCAAAAGATGCATTTGCTTTTTCTCCGAAACGACACACACAATTTCATGAAACTTGACCACAACCTTCATCACCCGTGATGTACCAAAGTTTGTTCACGACATAAAAAAAAAAATCGGGGTCGAAGGGGATTTACAAGAGGGGGTTGGTGGGGAGGGGGGGGGGTTGCCTTACAAAACATTTATTTGCTATAACATTGGTACATTTTGCTGATTCCGTCCCACGTTGACTTTTTTCAGTATTATATCCTTATCGACCAAGTGAGCACCCTGGGGTATTGCCCCTATTTTTTATTCACCATTCACTGTCCATGTCGGATTCTCAGGGCATGTTGCGGGACAAGCCTCGCGGGTTTAATACACCTGAGTAACTTGAAGAGTATTTCCTTTGATTCCATCTCAGCATTTGCTATGAGGGACGTGAAAAATGTTCTTAGAACAAGATACTCGCAACCTTCGAAAGCAATTCGGAAATAATTTTCTGATCAATTGTATATACATAATTTGTATATGTGGGAAAACGAGGCACCCAGACTGGGAATCCCAGGTCCTCTGGTGAACCGTACCAGTGCTCTGCCATCCGAGCTATCTGGGCAACTCACTGGATGAGCACGCAATTCTCCCACATATAGAAACGCCACTGTCTTTCCACCACTACTTCTGGGACACTCACTGCCAACGATGAGAAGCAGTGACCTACTGCTCATGAGACCCTCTCTCAGCTGGTGGGTTGCCCAGGTGGCTCAGATGGCAGGGTTACAGTTCACCAGAGGACCTGAGTTTGATTCCTGCTCTGGGCATATATAGTTTTCCCACATATACTTATTATGTATGTTTGCTTGTTCATTTTTCAATTGAATTATATGTACAGTGTTTACAAATTTAAAAGCTTGGGTTTCTTGGTTTGTTGGGAATATCTCATCCCGAGAACGTTTTGAACACCCCATGTAAAAGTACAAATGCTACCTGGACAAAACGCCGAGTATATGTAAGTAATTTAGCCCTTCATCAATAGAGAGTTGAACTTTAAAATACCTGTAAGAGTAGAATGTTTCTTCCAGTAACCCCTTCCTGGTTAATCCTACAATCAATTTCCAATTGATCACTGGCTTTGACACCAACTAATACAAACATATATTATGGACAGTAGGTATCCAAATTGTATATATATATATATATATATATATATATATATATATATATATATATATATATATATATATATATATATATATATATATATATATATATATATATATATATATATATATATTAAAATATATCCTGGTGTTGGCGCAGTGGTTCGGGCAGCGGTTTGGGATCCAAAAGGTCCTGAGTTCAAGTTCCGTTGGGCCACTGAATTAATACACCAGGGGGTTGACTCAGCCTGTCATCCTTCCGAGGTCGGCAAAGTGAGTACCAGTGTACTGGGCCGGTGTATACCCCGGTTAAAATAGGTGTACCATATCCCTGTCGTAAGAGGCGACCAGGGTTGCGTCAGGAAGGGCATCCGGCGTAAAACATGTGCCAAATCACAATGCGGATCATACGGATGATCCGCTGTGGTGACCCCTAACGGGAGCAGCCGAAAGAAGAAGAAGAAGAAATATATATATATATATATATATATCTTCTTCTTCCTCTTTCAGCTTGCTCCCGATATATATATATATATATATATATATATATATATATATATATATATATATATATATATATATATATATATATATATATATATATATATATATATATATATATCTTCTTCTTCCTCTTTCAGCTTGCTCCCGTTAGGGTTTCAGCTTGCTCCCTATATATATATATGTATATATGTATATATATATATATATATATATATATATATATATATATATATATATATATATATATATATATATCTCTTCTTCCTCTTTCAGCTTGCTCCCGTTAGGGGTCGCCACAGCGGACCAACTGTCTCCATTTCGCTCTATCCTCCACATCTTCCATTGACACTCCAACCACCCGCATGTCCGCCCTCACCGCATCCATGAACCTCTTCTTTGGCCTTCCTCTTCTCCTCCTGCCTGGCGGCTCCATCTTCAACATCCTTCTCCCGATATACTCCGTTTCCCTCCTGTGCACATGTCCAAACCATCTCAATCTCGCCTCTCTCACTTTGTTTCCAAACCGTCCTACCTGCGCTGTCCCTCTAATACACTCATTTCTTATCCTATCCATCCTCGTCACTCCCAACGAGAATCGCAGCATCTTTAACTCTGCCACCTCCAGCTCTGCTTCCTGTCTTTTTGTTAGCGCCACCACCTCCAAACCATACAACATTGCTGGTCTCACTACCGTCTTGTATACTTTCCCCTTCACTCTTGCAGCTACCCTTCTGTCACAAATCACTCCTGCAACTCTTCTCCACCCACTCCATCCTGCCTGCACTCTCTTTTTCACTTCTCTCCCACACTCTCCGTTACTTTGGACAGTTGATCCCAAGTATTTAAACCAATCCACCTTCCCCACCTCAACTCCTTGCAACTGCACCATACCACCACCCTCCCTCTCATTTACGCACATGTACTCCGTCTTACTCCTACTGACTAACATTCCTCTTCTCTCCAGTGCGTACCTCCACCTCTCAAGGTTCGATTCAGCCTGCTCCCTACTCTCCCTACAGATCATGATGTCATCCGCGAACATCATGGTCCATGGAGACTCCAGTCTGATCTCGTCCGTCAACCTGTCCATCACCATTGCAAACAGGAAAGGGCTCAGAGTCGATCCTTGGTGCAATCCCACTTTAACCTTAAACCGGTCCGTCATTCCTACCGCACACCTCACCGCTGTCACACTGTCCTCGTACATATCCTGCACGATCCTCACATACTTCTCCAACACTCCCGACTTCCTCATACAATACCACAACTCCTCTCTTGGCACCCTATCATAAGCTTTCTCTAAATCCACAAACACACAATGTAACTCTTTCTGGCCTTCCCTATACTTCTCCATCAACATTCTCAAAGCAAACATCGCATCAGTGGTGCTCTTTCCTGGCATAAACCCATATTGCTGCTCACAGATCATCACCTCTCCTCTCAACCGAGCTTCCACTACTCTTTCCCACAACTTCATGGTGTGGCTTAACAACTTTATCCCTCTGTAATTTCCACAGCTCTGCACATCACCCTTATTCTTGAAAATCGGAACCAGCACACTTAATCTCCACTCCTCCGGCATCCTCTCACTTTCCAAGACTTTATTAAACAATCTGGTTAACAACCCCACTGCCATCTCTCCTAAGCACTTCCATGCCTCCACTGGTATACCATCTGGGCCAACCGCCTTTCCACTTTTCATCTTCTTCATAGCAGTCCTCACTTCATCCTTACTGATCCACCCCACAACCAGATTCACTATCTCCACCTCTTCCAACCTTCTCTCTCTCTCATTTTCTTCATTCATCAGCTCCTCAAAGTACTCCATCCACCTTCTCAACACACTCTCCTCGCTCGTCAGCACATTCCCATTTGCGTCCTTTATCACCCTAACCTGCAGCACATCCTTCCCAGCTCGGTCCCTCTGTCTTGCCAATCGGTATAAATCCTTTTCCCCTTCTTTTGTATCCAACTTCTCATACAGCTCGTCATATGCCTTTTCCTTGGCCTTTGCCACCTCTCTTTTTGCTTTTCGACGCCACTCCTTGTACTCCTGCCAACTTTCTTCATCTCTCTGACTATCCCACTTCTTTTTCGCCAACCCCTTCTTCCTTATACTTTCCTGTACTTCCTCATTCCACCACCAAGTCTCCTTATCTTCCTTCCTCTGTCCAGATGTCACACCAAGTACCTTCCTAGCTATCTCCCTCACAACTTCTGCTGTCGTTGCCCAATCATCCCACCCATCTTTACCACCATCCAACGCCTGTCTCACCTCCTCCCTAAATTTCACGCAACAGTCTTCCTCCTTCAGCTTCCACCATCTGGTCCTTGGTTCAGCCCTCACTCTCTTCCTCAACCTCACCTCTAAAGTCATCCTACAGACCACCAATCGATGCTGTCGAGCTACACTCTCCCCTGCCACAACCTTACAGTCACTAATCTCTTTCAGGTTGCATCTCCTACTTAAGATGTAATCCACCTGTGTGCACTTTCCTCCACTCTTGTATGTCACCCTGTGTTCCTCCTTCTTCTTGAAATACGTGTTTACCACTGCCATTTCCATTCTTTTTGCAAACTCGACCACCATTTGCCCTTCCACATTTCTCTTGTTGAGACCGTACCTCCCCATCACCTCCTCATCCTCTTTATTCCCTTCCCCAACATGTCCATTGAAATCTACTCCAATCACCACTCTTTCATCCTTGGATACACTCTCCACCACTTCATCTAACTCACTCCAGAAATCTTCTTTATATTCCATCTCACACCCCATATGTGGGGCATATGCACTGATGACATTCATCATCACCCCTTCAATTTCCAACTTCACACTCATCACTCGGTCAGACACCCTCCTCACCTCCAATACCCTCTTGACATGATCTTCCTTCAGGATTATCCCGACACCATTTCTCCTCCCATCCACACCATGGTAGAACAGTTTGAAACCACCTCCAATGCTCCTCACCTTACTCCCCATCCACTTGGTCTCTTGTACACACAGTATGTCCACCTTTCTTCTCTCCATCATATCAGCCAACTCTCGCCCTTTGCCAGTCATCGTCCCAACATTCAGAGTTCCAACTCTCACCTCCACACTTCTACCCTTCCCCCTCTCCCACTGCCTCCGGACTCGCCTTCCCCGTCTCCTTCTCCTCCTTCGCCCAGCAGTAGCACAATTTCCACTGGTACCCTGCTGACCACCGGTACCGGTGGCGGTCGTTGGTAATAATATATATATATATATATATATATATATATATATATATATATAGTTGGTAATTATATATATATATATATATATATATATATATATATATATATATATATATATATATATATATATATATATTGAACAAACAGTTTCAAATAGAGCACTTCTCCACCATTAGAGCATTTAAATTGCATCAGATGTGGCAACAAATTGGAATCATTGCTCACAGCTTGCCAGCTCGATGACAGAAGACGCCATTTGCATTTTTACCACCCCAATCTCAAGCAGTTTAGAATCCCGTGTGGGCATGGGTAACTTGCTGGTCTCCAAAATTCCAGGTTTACCACACACCTCAACTCCTTAACTTTTCTTTTATCCAGTCGTTGAACTTCTTCCTGGAGGAGGTTCAATCCCATTCTTCCCTCCAGAATTTACGTGAAGCAGTGTACCACTATCTTCTATCCCCACCCCCCCCCCCAACCACATCCCTATCCACGACCTTTTCTCTCCCCATTGACTCCCAACACAACCTTCTTACTTGCAGGTTACTCTGTTTCCTCTCCTTTCTCTCCCGTTTTCTTGTTCCTTCATCTCCTTCCTTGTTGTGTCCAACTGTGACCCCACTGCCAGTACATTGCCTTTTTACCACTTGTCCCCGCTCTTCCATGAGCAGAGCTTTTGTAAAGAAAAAGCGTCAAAGCGCGTTATCTATCCAGAGCACCATGCAAAGTTCAAGTGTGATCCATTCAGATGGCAACACACACCACACAGTTGCGGATAAGCAGCAACTGTCCTTCCTGATGTGAGTTTAGAGATGCTGCAGCAAACACACAGCGTGTTGATTCGACCGACCGGTACAAAATGATTATCCCATTGGATGGTTTCATGAACAAACTGCTTTATGGCAAACACACACATATATATATATATATATATATATATATATATATATATATATATATATATATATATATATATATATATATATATATATATATATATATATATATATATATATATATATATATATATATATGTCCCTGTGTCGTAAGAGGCGACCAGGGTTGCGTCAGGAAGGGCATCCGGTGTAAAACATGTGCCAAATCACTATGCGGATCAAACAGATGATCCGCTGTGGCGACCCCTAACGGGAGCAGCCGAAAGAAAAAGAAGAAGAAGATATATATATATATATATATATATATATATATATATATATATATATATATATATATATATATATATATATATATATATATATATATATATATATATATATATATATATATATATATATATATATATATATATATATATCGTTGTCTGGACTTGCTAACAGAAACCAAACTCTTCGGGGCACAACGTGGTCACCTGCATTTTGTGAACTTGAGCAGGAGACCAAGGGGAAAATTGTAATCTTTTGAATATGTAATCACTCGAAGAAATTCCTCTTCCCCAACATGAGTTTGTAGACACAGTGGACATGGGTGTGAAGATGACGCTGGAGATTCGACACAGATGTACAATCTGTATTTTCACACCTGGGAATGAATGGACAGACCCTCAGACCTTGCAGGTATCCCAATGGATCATGGAAATGACCATAGCTCTGGCATCATGCAAGAAGCTGGGAGAGCAGTACTCGTCCATCTTGATGTGAAACAGAATTTATGGTTTGACACTTGAGTAAACTGGAATGAGGAACAGGACATGAGCTTCCCCATCTGACCTCACCACCATGTTTCCAAATACAAACATCTTTGGGACAGGTTAGATGGTGATATCGACATTCCTTGACCGTTATTACCTTTTCGGTCGAAACTTCTCTCGGCACTTGTGAAGCAAAGGTAGAAAATATCCCGAGGGGACATTTGCCTTTCTTGTGGAATTGACGGAACGGCTGTCCTCCGAGTGGTCAAATCCACCGGTGGGTGACCGGTCCAATCTTCCGGGTGGTGCCAGAATATAGTCCAGTGAGTTGTGTTCTCTATTCTGAGCATTATGTTTCTGGGTTTCATTTACGAGGGAGTGGGATCCAAATAAAGTTGCCATCCGATGCAGTTTAGAATATTCCAGAGTATTACAAACACTGGCCAAGTTCTAAATTTTCTGGGTCGTTTGAGTGTCTTGTTGATCCAACTCGAAGCCAAATGGAGCTTTATGGGGGAGTCAAACCAACAAACAAAATATTTGATCGACAGCCAAATATTGCATTAAATCTTTTGACTTTCATAACATATTGTCTCCAAGTCTCATGACTCAGTGAGTGAGTGCGGCCACCATCAATGGCCAACAAGCCGAGCCAGGTATTGGTACAGAGGAAAGGCAATAGGAGGGAATCTGAGAAGGAGACTTCAATCAAGAACCGAATGTAAAAACAATTTTTGTGAAACAGGAAATAGTACAATGTGAGATCATGATTCTAACCCTATGAGATGTGATCGCACGGATTAGAATAGGGTCCATATATTTCGGATGTATGCAAGGAGGGAGACAATTAAAATTTCCTCCACGAGGCCTCACCATCGTCCAATCCTGCATACCGAAGATCTATCGTGTTGATGATTGGTGGGAGGATTCGCCAGTTGCTTGTTCATCAAGACGATGACAATCGGTCGGTAATATGAACAAAATAAAGATTTTGTTTTTTGTTTGATGAACTGCACCTCCAGAGTCAAATTCAGCTTCGATCACAGGATTTCCCATCATTCAAAAACGCGACTTATGAAACACCCTGGACGGAGCCATAAAATTATCACTTATTATACCTAAAAGACTGCTTTGCTACTCCACCATCCATTCACTGCCCTGGCAGCTGCATGCAGCCGATTATAGATTATAAATCCTCTTTGCCTTCGATTGTGCACACGCATGCATAATCTACTGTCTGCACGCCCCCCCCCCCAGGGTTCTGCTTGCAGTTTTCTTTATTTTCCTCCATCTGAGGCCTGGACCGGTCTTTGAAGTCTCTTCAGCAGCCCCAGGAGCCGCACACAGCGGCCAAAAAGGCGGGGGCCAGGGTCTCAACGGAGGGGAAGGAGCTTCAAAGAGGAACCCCTGCGTATCCACAGCTGTGAAAACCCTGCTTTCTGGAGGCCCTTTACCCTGGACCGCCCTGTCTTCACTACCCCCCCCCCCCCCCGCATTGCTTCAATACCTCAATACCAACCACCGGATACCTCTTCTGTGAAGGCAATGGCAAACTGCACTGCATAAGCTCAGTTTGGACAGAGAGAGGGAGAGAGAGTGGGAGAGAGTGGGAGAGAGTGGGAGAGAGTGGGAGAGAGTGGGAGAGAGTGGGAGAGAGTGGGAGAGAGTGGAAGAGAGTGGAAGAGAGTGGAAGAGAGTGGAAGAGAGTGGAAGAGAGAGGGAGAGAGAGGGAGAGAGAGGGAGAGAGGGAGAGAGAGGGAGGGAGGGAGGGAGAGAGGGAGAGAGGGAGAGAGGGAGAGAGGGAGAGAGATATCTGAGCTTATCGAGTGCCTGAATCAGTGACTGTCTGGGTCCTCAGCTGGGAACTGTCCATCATCGAGGATTTACCTGTTTAGTCCAGAATCTCTTCAAACAGGAGGTCCACAACTTTATTTGTGTCCAATAGCCATCCGATCTGGGAGATAAAATGGAGGTGGGGAGAAAGAGTACAGGGAGAGTCGAGGGGGTAAGAGGGACAGTGAGAGAAAGAGAGACAGTGAGAGAAAGAGAGACAGTGAGAGAAAGAGAGACAGTGAGAGAAAGTGAGAGAAAGAGAGAAAGTGAGAGAAAGAGAGAAAGAGAGAAAGTGAGAGAAAGTGAGAGAAAGAGAGAAAGTGAGAGAAAGAGGGACAGTGAGAGAAAGAGGGACAGTGAGAGAAAGAGGGACAGTGAGAGAAAGAGGGACAGTGAGAGAAAGAGGGACAGTGAGAGAAAGAGGGACAGTGAGAGAAAGAGGGACAGTGAGAGAAAGAGGGACAGTGAGAGAAAGAGGGACAGTGAGAGAAAGAGGGACAGTGAGAGAAAGAGGGACAGAGACAGAGGGATAGAGACAGAGGGATGGAGAGAGGGATAGAGAGAGGGATAGAGAGAGGGACAGAGACAGAGATAGAGAGAGGGACAGAGACAGAGACAGAGACAGAGACAGAGACAGAGACAGAGACAGAGACAGAGACAGAGACAGAGACAGAGAGAGAGAGAGAGAGAGAGAGAGAGAGAGAGAGAGAGAGAGAGAGAGAGAGAGAGAGAGAGAGAGAGAGAGAGAGAGAGTACCAGGAAAATGAGTGAATCCTGAATAAACAGGACTTTTGAGGATAATGATGGTGATAATTAAATATTATGCGCACAACCTATTGTTGTTATTATTATTTTGATGCATGTATGAGTCAAAGATTGACAAATTGACCGATTGCCCACGAGATTAAACCCCACAAGTGCGACTTGATAATGTGCAAACAAAAGAAATGTTCCTAAAGATAATTGTAGTGGAAATTCTTTCATGCGAATGTAAAAATAAATTACATTATTCATGGTAATAGGAGCTCATCTCAATGGCAGTTACATCTGTGAGCCAAAATGGCAGCTGGAGACAAGACCTCTGACGTATTGACCGCAGCAGCTTGGGACATTTTGTGAATGAACAAGTTCGTGTGAAGGCAAGAGAATGTGTAGGAAGTGCAGGAAGGAGAAATGACAGGTGTATAGTAGGCAATAAAAATAAAATAATATTCAATGCAACACAAAACACGACACCTGGACAAAAACATCCCGTTGCTAATGCAGGCACCGATATAAAACAGGAAATTGGGAATTCTCCAGGGGTTTGGGGAACACAAGATTGAAAAATCATTGCATCATGCTAACGTCACAAAGGATGGTGATGACTCGAGGGAAGATGGTCAGGAATTGAAAAAAACAAAGTCATGAAATGACTGCCTTGTGTTTTGAGCCGTCAGCTGGTCCGAATCGCCACCTTTGGCCAAAGCAACGTGGTGACACCCGGTGGTTGAGCGTAAAGCATGTGACACGAAACCACCAGCAGAGGGCCACCTTGTCCACATGTTCCGCAACCCAGCTTGGAGCGCGTGGATGGACAAACCAGAGCCAGAATTGTCCCCCCCCCCGCCCTTCCCTCCACCACCCTAATAATTGTTTGGCATGTTATACATGGAATTACCCCAGTAATTGATATACATTTCATAAAACTTCAAACTCAGGCTTGGATTCAAGTTTTCATCAAAATTTTCGAGGATGGAGGGACTTTAGAAAGTTCCAGACCGAGATACCTCGAATGAGTACAATAATTACCAACAGTTTGGTATTCTCTTCAATACACAAGTGCATGCTTTGAGTTAAAGATATTGTTGAATATCTACTTATATCTTGTAAAAATACAAAACCCTGAGCATTTATTGGACTTATCGAGAGGTATCTCGTATCTGCAACTTTCTGAACTCCCCCCATCCTCGAGGATGTTCGATGAAGACTTCAATCCAAGCCTTAGTTTGAAGTTTGGATGAAATATAAACCAATTACTGGGGGTAATTACATGTATAACATAATCAAACAATTACTTCCCGATATATCATCTACATGCATTGCCCGACATTCCCACACGGGCTTTGAATTGTTCTTTGACGGCATCTTAAACCCATAGAGCTCAATAAATGGCTTTTATTATACTTTCCAACTTGAACGTTCACATTCTTGAACCCGCACTTACTGGTCAATACTTTGATATACTTCCTGTGCAGTTTCACATGTCACATAATTTCGACAGCGGTCTAGGAAATACTACACAAACAAAAGCAACAAAGAGGTCATAACTTGTGCGAAGAGAAAGGGTGTCGGCGCCTCTGGGTCTGCGAGGATATTTGGTATGGCTTGCCAACAGCCCCGGGGCGCACAGGGATTTCTATCGCCATGCCATGACCCGCTGCGTCCTGCTGAGGCCCAAGCCTGGTTTTGTGCCTGATGCTCGGGACATGCCAGGCGAGATTTGCAGTTTCACCGTGATGCCTCTTTAACGGACCTGACACCGACTTAGGAAGGTCTTTGGATAATGGCGCGATGAGGCAGCTGCCAAAGCAATTGGAAGAAGTGCAGTTGATAATACGAGTGAAGATGCAACAATGGCGGCAGGTATGTGGAAATTGCACAAATTCATTTGATGCCGTTTCCATCAACCTTGCGCTTTGAGCAACCTGCTGGCTTTTGCAATATCGATGCTCGAAGCAATTTACATTGAAAATCAGGTACTTTGAACAACCCACCTGTTCTCTGCAATCATCATTTCACGGCAAAGGTGATGGAACTTTTTATTCATTCTGTTTTTAATCCGAACTTCATACCATCGCTTAGTGTTTGCTTCGTTTATGACTCGAAGTCTAAAGACTTGCCATCCTTTCTCAGCAATGAGATAACTGTGTCAATGAGTACCACAAGGAGGAAAAAGGCTTTATGATTATGGCACATCATCTTTGTTGAAAGTTCTGATGTCACCACCGCCGGAATGACAGAAGGAAACCGTTGCAGGAATTAAAATGTAAACATTTGGCCATTATCTACCAAGCTGCTCCATTGAGTACAGCGCTGTCCGCTGTACTAGGAAACACAGGCCTGCGTGGCCGGTGGAGAACCTTGATGTTGGATGTCGTTTTCTCCAATTTTTTTTAGAGGAGCCCCAGCTGTTTTATTATTTCTTTAAACGTGTCGCAGGGATTTGACTGCCTGGGGCCGAGGCACAAGCAGCCCTCGGTTCACGACGGCCATCAGTGGTCCGGCAGGCATTGATGAAACTTTGGCAGAGGAGATCGATTTTGAGCCATCCATCCATTTTATCTGGTACTCACACGTCCATATGGTGGGCTACCGATGTCAACCTGATTCACGATGTGATCCGCTGCTCCCCCGATGAGCTGCTTGAACTTTGCGGAACCTGCAACATCTGTGCAAAGATGTGAGGCGCATCGTGGGAGGTCTGCTATGGTAAATGAGGCCATTTTAATGACAGGAGCCATTCTGGGAGTGAGCAGTACCACTCGTTCAACGGAAGAAAAAACTCAGAGACCTTGTGTGCATCTTCCAGAGCAATGGGTATTTCTAAAGGCGATCTAGCTTCCTCCTTCTACCACTCACAAGACACAAACAAGCGTGAAACTTGAATAGTTTCTGCTGTCGGACTGAAAATGAAGTTAATGATTGGTGTAATATGGTGTTTGGTCTTCTTGAAGCAACACCATCTCTAATGGTACCACATGAGGTTAGGGAAGAGGTGGTGGGAGAATAGTGTAATGTCAATCCTGTGGGAAGCGACACCCCAAGGAACTTGAGATCACAGACACATGCCCAAACTGCTGCAAAGGCAGTTTTAAACAGTAAATTCTCTAAAATGGTCATGATATCCTTGCATCCATCAAGAGGAACAAAATGTTCTGAAAAACTTTTACTTTCAGGATGCAAAATGAAAAAGGTCCACTCATGCAGTACACACAACGGCAAGACCACAACTCTGCAGGAACCAAAAGTCATGCGAACGATCCTCTCGATCCTCTCGATCTGATCATTATTGTGTCACCACTGCCTATGATGACCATGACTGGGTCATCTTGAAGCAACCAAGATGAACTCGAAGGCAGTTACAGCGA
Source organism: Eptatretus burgeri (assembly GCF_056783735.1). Lineage (NCBI taxonomy): Eukaryota > Metazoa > Chordata > Myxini > Myxiniformes > Myxinidae > Eptatretus > Eptatretus burgeri. Next base: position 31,355,747 of record NC_140974.1, on the reverse strand, counting down.
CACAACGATGAACAAGAACGGCTATTGTGGTGGCACAAAGCGCATGCTGTTAGACTGTACGCAAAGAGACCTGTTGTTGGGTCACCCAAAGAAACAGGCATCATCTTGAAAGGTTGCAGTGTGTGATCTGTACACTGGCACACTGGGTGGTACGAGTGTGTTTCACAACCCAGGTCACGCTTTAACCTCATTGCTGTTGGTGGGTGATTACGAACCAGCCAGGGAAGTGAAAACCATTTATGACCAGAACATTGTGCAATATTGTGTGGTGAAGACTGCATTGTGATGTGTAATTGCAATATGGTGTTGTGGAGCATACCTGCTGTCGAATGTGCTGAGACAATCTTCATGTCAACTTTGTTGATCCTGAGATTGGCTGGGTTGGTTCAGTAAAGTATAATAAAGTATGAACGGTTCCAGTCTCTGCCAAAAAAGGAAAAAAGAAAAGAACAAAAAAGAATAATCAAGATATTCAGGACGAGGGCTGTCAGGATAGAGGTGCACAAACTCGTCTTTGAGCTGTCTATCCTGGGTTTGAGTCTCGTGCCAGCTATAAACTGTTATCCTGGTGCTTCACATACAGGGAGATGCATCCCTCGGATGAACATTAAACCAGAGGACCCCTCTCCCAGCATGTCATTAATGGATGTTAAACATCTTGTGGGAGTTATAGTATATCATTGATAACCTGAATCAATTAAAGTTCCTGCCCTTCGTCTGGGAGCCAAGACAGGAAAATTCAGATTTGTAACCTCCTCCCAACAACATTACTTCAGACATACCATATGAAAGGTGAATGTCTCGGGGTCAATGCAAGTCTGGGTGTCACCTTCAAGGTGTGCTTTTCAGGGAGATGCGCACCTTTCTGAACCCCCTGTTGCCAGATGACGTGGAACCCGGCTCCCAGACTATATAAAACATTACCTGTTTAGATATGACTATTTTATGTGAAGTGTGGATTTTTAAGTCAATTTAAACCCAGGAGTCACTTTTCAAGTGCATTTATGAGCGACTTGTGCTCAGTTTACCATCCCGACCATTGTGGTGCCTCACTCGGCTTAGGCCGCACTTTTCCTGATTACAAACTGTGTCCAACACATATCTAACATCCAAATAGATTTTAGTGGCTCAAATGGTACAATTGTTTCATCCTTTATAAGTTTAACGTGCAGGATGAGTGTTCAATATTTTTTATTAGATTTTTAAAAAAAGAGTATTTATCAATTCCGTACCTCTTACCACCAGGCATTAAACACCTTTAGAGAAATGGATTATATGAGTGGATAGCAATTTCGACATCAAGTTCACTGAATGTTACCAAATGACTGCAGTTGGTGTAATTGGTGTGTAAAATAGTAATATGATGGGCTTACTTAGTCTGGTTATCATCCAACAAGCCTATTTGATTATTATTTTAAAAATCTGTCTTCCATTTTGAACCACGACCGCCAGGCGCACCTGGAGGCTGCACAGCCAAAAGGTGCATTGGTTCCACACAGTTGTAAAAAGCACATCTCATGGTCATGTTTGTTTGAGAATTAAGGGTTTATGAGATTTACATAGTTGTTTCCAATCAGAGGCCCACAAGCTTGGTGTTGGCTTAGCGATTAGGGTGGCTGGCTTGGGATTTTAGGGTGCAGAGTTTGAGCCCTGTCAGCTGCTGAATCAACACCAGGTGGGGTTGACTCAACCCATCATGCTTCTGAGTTTGGTGAAATGAGTACCAGTGCACTGGTAATCAGGGCACAGCATCAGCGGCACAGCCATGCCCCAACAAAACGAGAGCTACCCGACAGCCAAGCTGCTGCTCAAAATAAGAAGATGCCCACAAAAACTTCAGACTCACCACAAATTGGACAAAATTACATGTTTTCCGGTCTTGCAAGTCCGCTCAAAGGCTTGTCATACCTTCGACTAAAGGATTTCAGAGACTGAGATGTAGCAAACACGTGGCGACATCACTTGTTGGAGATAACTGGCAGAGTACCCGCCCTACGGGCGATCTTGTTCCAAGCAAGCAACACGTTCTTCTGATACATACCTTTATTTGGGCGGTGTATAGGCAAGTGACAGCTCTGTATAGGAACAAGCTCAAATGAGCTAAGATCCTCGTCCTTTTAATGATGACGTCATAAAAACGAATATGACGTCATTGTGACTTATCAGGTTTGCGATAAATTATCTGTGCTCATGCCCGGCTTGATTCCCACAAACAAAATTCAAACAGCTTGCCTAGTTTCAGAGATAATGGTATAGGCGATTTCCATTAGCGGCGATATTATGACGTCAACATTTTTTCGCGGAAGAATTTCCAAAATCTGAGACGGTTTCTGCCTGCGCGTGGGCTTTCTGCATATACATGGCAAGTTTCACGAAGATCCGATGAAAACTCTGGGTTGTGAAAGAAAAAATGTCAAAAAATAGGAATGACGTCATAAAAATTGATATGACGTCACAGTGATTCGTGATGCATCATATGTGCGGTAATTCATCTCTGCTAATGCCCTGTTCGATTCCCGCAAACATAATTCAAAAAGCTTGTCTAGTTTCGGAGATAATTTTTTAGGCGATTTCCATTAGCGGAGATATTTTGACGTCATAACTTTTTTTTCGAGGAGGAATTTTCAAAATCGGAGATCGTTACTGTCTGCGCAGGGTATTTTTACATATAGACGCCAAGTTTCAGGAAGTTTCGATGAAAACTGTAGGCTGTGAAACAAAAAAAGTCCACAAGAAGAAGATGAAGAACAACAACGTGAGTAAGACTTAGAGATCCTTCACGAGGATCTAAAAATAAATAACCCGGGTTACATGCAGGAAGTAAAAACATACCTATTATGACTGCACTGTAAATGGCAGAGACTTGTAATACCCCCACCTGGAGGCGGCACTACATGAAATACATTTACATAGAGAATTTGCGTCTTCCCCCCCACTCATTCCCCCAAGACCACCGGCAAACAAAATAACAATCCTATAAATTAATTGGGGTTATGCTGATCCTATGCAGCAAGTCTGGATGTAATTGGCCAAGAGGAGGAGTCGCGCGATAAACAAACCCACAAGCACAAACACGGGTCCGTGAATTACAGTCAGCAGATGCAGTTAACTGGCGATCGGGGACTGGAAGAATGTACTGTCTGGCACAGCAACTGCTACGAGTTCAAGGATGTAAGTCTGAGACTTGGTGGCTTTCATATGGCCCTGACTTTCCTGTCAAGATGTACGAGGAAAGTAATATTGAAGATATCCTGATCAAATCAAGCACTTACGGAAGCACCACAGTGGCCCAGGTGGTAAAAGGGAAGAGCCACAAACACTGTGTCCATGCCCACAAACTTCTGCGAGAAGCAATTCAGCATCTCAGATGGAAAGCAATGGTAGAATGATGCAGTAAACATGAAGAAAACAGCTTCCTTCACTAAGACGATGTGGTTGATCACATCAACATGAGTCTTTTGATACGGTTCGACAAGCTGAATCGATCTGCTCTTGCTGCGGACATGCCAGCCAGACTAGAACTACTAGGCAAGTTGATTAAGCAGGGATGAGAGAAATTTCAGACGTTTGCTCTTTTTTGAACCACGACCGAGAAATGATAAGCATCATGTTGCACTACATCACAGCAGGGCACGATGGTCTCTGGGAACTCCATCTATCCACAGTAGCTCAGATGATACTGCACTTCTCTGTGCTGGACCGCATAAACTGTGCCCAATGGGCTAACGTCTACCTCGCCGACATGAGGATGCTTCCATAGGTTGTGCCATATGTTCATCAGGAATTAATGGATGGGAGTCATCCGATCAAGAGGTCACTCCACAAGTTCAACCAAGTGTGGCATGACATGGCCTCAGAGCAAAGTGTTAACAGGGATAGCAAAAGCAAAGGCGGTGTTGTTGGCTTTATGCTGAAAGCGGGAGCTTTCAACCGGTGGTTTCTGACAGCACATGAACACAGTGCAGCAACCCTGCTACCAAAGCAATGTGCAATCAGGATGATGATCTCAGGACCAAGCACAAGGAATTGGGAGCACGATGCAAAGAACGAGATAAATCTGATGTTTGGAAGACATTGAACACCACTGATGAACAGATGATATATCCATTCTGCAGTGATGAGAATAACTTTGTGAACATTGCAACTGGAGTTGTTGCTCCTGCTCGTGTTGCCAAGGACCTCCTAACGGTGAAGGATACTGCGACGAATGCAATGAAAATATGTCTCAGAAAGACTGAATGACAACAAAGCAGCCTTTTCAACCTTCTTCACACAGACTTCTGCATCCAAGGGGAAGAATGTTCAACCATGCTTCTGCATCCAAGGGGAAGAAAATGGTGACATACATCAAAGCAGACCGGGAACTATTTCGCAGGATTGATGTAGCTGCACAAACAAGAGACATTGATTTAAAGGGCGTGTTCAAGCATTGAATTGTATCTGTGCCATACTTATACATAGATTGCATACATAGATTGCAGCTCTCTCCGAGGTTCGGAGACCGGATTGCGGCGAGATAATGGTGGGTGGTTACACCTACTATTGGTCTGGTCGCTCTGATGGTTACCATACCCAAGGAGTTGCTGTAGCTGTGTCCAATAAGCTGACCCCAATGATAATTGAGGTAACACTGGTCAACGAGCGTATTATGAGATGAAGGATTCGTCACTCCTTAGGTGTCATTTCCCTGGTCTCTATTTATGCTCCGACTGAGGCGAGTGATCTCACCGTGAAGGATGCATTCTACGCCACACTCGAGTCTGTGGTTGATCAGTGCCCCAGACGAGATACACTTCTAGTCTTGGGGGATTTCAATGCATCGACTGGAACTGATAGGGATGGTTATGAGGTGTGTGTTGGTCCCCATGGGTCAGGAACTATGAACCAGAATAGCACTAAGTTCCTTGACTTTGCAAGAAGTTATGGACTTAGGGTGGCTGGTTCATGGTTTCAGCGCCCACAAGCTCATCGCTGGACTTGGAATTCCAACGCTGGCGGTGTGGCAAAGGAGATTGACCATGTCCTCATTGACGGTCGTTGGAGGATGATTCAGAACTGCAGGGTCTACCGGAGTGCTCAGTTCCTCAATACTGACCACAGGCTTGTTGTAGCAACTCTAAAGCTGCACCTTAAATCCTGGAGAATGGTACCATCCCAGCCGAGGCTGGATGTTGCCAAGCTCAGGGATGAGAGAGTAGCTGAGGAGTTTGCGAACAGGCTGAGTGGACACTTGGGGGTCTGGGTGCTTTGGGGGTCCTGAAGAGTTGTGGAGCGCCTTCAAGACCACCGTCCTTGATGTTGCCGGTGGATGCCTTGGAGCTCACCGCAGGGCAAAGAAGAATTTTGTCTCTCAAGGGACACTGGATACCATTGACCAGAGTCGCAGGGCCAGGCTGAATGGCAGAGCTGAGCTGTTCAGGGAGCTGAGGCGTAAAACTGTACGTGCACTGAGGGTGGACAAGGAGGCCTATGTGCGAGGAATCTGTGAGGGGGTAGAGCATCACCTGTGGACAGGTGATTCTCGTCCCGCTTACAGGGGAATTCGCGCATTACGTTCATCCAAGCCCATCCCTCGGAGCACTACAGTTCGAGCAGAGAGTAGTAGGCTCTTGACAGAGGAGTCTGAAGTGAAGGCCCGCTGGGCCGGTTACTTTGAGCGGTTGTACCAGGCTGATCCCCCAACTGTCGAGTTGGACGTCAAGGGTGTTACAATCCCTGTTGCTGACCCTCGAATCAACTGTGGTCCACCTACGCTTGTGGAAACACGGGCTGCGGTGAACCAGTTGAAACGGGGCAAAGCTCCAGGGATCTGTGGCATCCACGCCGAACTTCTCAAGGCTGGTGGAAATGCTGCACTCGTGTCATTGCATGCAGTTTTGTGCTCTGCCTGGAACACAGGCATCATCCCAACTGACTGGAAGAGGGGCCTTGTTGTCCCTCTCTGGAAAGGGAAGGGTGATCGCCAAGACTGCAACAATTACCGAGGGGTGACACTGCTCTCAGTGGCGGGCAAGGTCTTTGCTCGGATAATTCTTGATAGGGTTCGCCACCATCTGCTTGAGCACCAGCATCCAGAGCAGTCAGGCTTTACACCAAAGAGGTCAACGATTGACCGTATCCTTGCACTTCGTGTCCTCACCGAACGCAGACGAGAGTTTCGGCAGGGGCTGCTTGCAGCCTATGTTGATCTCTGTAAAGCGTTCGATTCAGTGAATCGGGATGTCCTCTGGAGGATTCTTGGTCTTCGTGGGGTGCCACCAAAACTGATCGATCTGATGTCTGAACTCTACTCTGGTACTGAGAGTGCTGTGAAGTGTGGTGGTACCATCTCTGACTTATTTCCAGTTGTTACTGGAGTTCGTCAGGGATGTGTACTTGCCCCCACACTTTTCAGCACTTGTATGGACTGGATTCTAGGGAGGATGTCGGAGAGATCAAGTTGCGGTGCATCATTTGGGAATGTCAAGATCTCGGACCTTGACTTTGCAAATGATGCAGTCATCTTTGCGGAGACTTTAGACATCCTCTTGGGGGCCCTCGAGGTGCTGAATGAGGAGTCAGAGCCGCTGGGATTACGGGTTTCTTGGGTCAAAACTAAGATCCAGGCTTTCGGTGACATCTTGGATGCTGCTGTCCTGTCTGTGTCTGTTTGTGGTGAGGATGTTGAGGTCGTGGAGAGATTCACTTACCTTGGCAGTGATATTCATGTCTCTGCTGGCTGCGAGTCAGAGGTCAATAGACGTCTAGGTCGGGCCTGGGGAGTCATGGATTCACTGGATCATGGGGTGTGGCGCTGCCGGTACCTGTGCGGGAGGACGAAAGTCCGAGTCTTCAGGTCCTTGGTCCTTCCAGTCTTGCTCTATGGGTGCGAGACTTGGACTCTGACCAAGGATCTGAGATGGAGACTTAATTCCTTTGGTACCAGGTCTCTTCGGAGAATCCTTGGCTATCGCTGGTCGGATTTTGTGTCCAACGAGCGGTTGCTGAGAGAGACTCGGATGAGATTTGTTACCTGCATAGTCCGTGAGCGTCAGTTGTGGCTGTATGGACATGTGGCTCGTTTTCCTGACTCTGATCCTGCTCACCAGATTCTCTCAGCGAGGGAGTCTCATGAGTGGAGGAGGCCAGTGGGTCGACCACGTGCCTCATGGTTGCAACAGGTTGACCATCAACTCAAGGAGATGGGGATGGGCCTGGCATCTGCCTGGGGGATGGCCAGTCGGAGGCCCCTGGAGTACCGGCGGAAAGTGGACGCAGCGACGTGCTGTTCTGGCACGTGCTCCCATACCTGACCTACCTGACCTGTGCCATACTCACTTGCACATGCAGATGGGACACTGTACAAGAGCATCAGAAAGACCCTCCTGGCAGAACAAGAGAAGGATGTAGTTGCTGTAGGTGTTCTGCCAGACTCGGGGTGTTCAGCCTGTATTATGGATGGAATGGCTGGCTATACCAGAGTTCGATTGGTGGGAAGATGTTGTCGAAAGACATTTGGTGAGGTCAGCACATCCACTCTGAAGGTAGTCACATGGCCTCTGAATGTTTGCACTGTGACCATGGAGACATCATATTTGACTGATATGAGGTTTTATATTCAGTCGAGGCATCTGAATAGGCTAGCTTCCTTATAGGAGACAGCCTTCAGGTCAAGATCCATGAACTGCATATACCCGTTCCAAAGAACTGGAAACGATTCATCAGCCATCCAAAGAACAAGGCCAACCTGACCAACTTCCTTTGGTCATTAATGGGGAAACAACGCACTAGTAAAGGCAAGGCTCTTGAGCTTGGAGGTGGCTGTTGTGAAGTAGACCAGCAGGTGGTCCAAATTACGAAGAATCGATCCTCTCAGTTAGAACACCTGGTCTGTTGTCATGAAGAAAGGGATACAATGATTCTACTTCATGCCCAGCACAGCATTAGGGGATAAAGAACAAATCATAATTTGGTCTCCTGATGCCAATGTAGCCATTCTGGGCATCCATTTTGCTGCACAACTTGCCACTCAGCTCTGGTTCAAAACGGGTGCTACAGACAGAACCAGATTCATACAGCTCCATAAAATTACAGAACGGCTTGGGCATGGGGTCTGCAAAGCACTCCTGGCACTGCAGGTGCTTACTGGTTGTAATTGCACTAGTGAGTGCACTTTCCAATGACGACAAAGTTAAAGCAGTAAATTTGGTGAAACAAAATGCAGGTGTGTCATAGGGACTGTGCACTCTCGGCAAGCATGCAGAGGTATCTATCTGAAGGTGCCAAAGCTTCTTGCACAGAACTGCTGTGCAAAATGTATGATGCTAAATGTCAAATCAACAATATGAACAACGTGCAGCATACCTTGTTCTGTTGAAACCAAGCACTGAATGAAGCTCTTCCCCTAAACTGCAGACAGCTGCAGACAGCTTGGATCATCACATAACAAGGGTGATTGATCAAACGTGGGTTTGGAAGAGCTCCTTGGAGGCAGTTCCCAATATACCTTCATTGGTAGGAAATGGTTGGGAACTGCAGGATGACATTCTTCAACCAATGCTCATGATCCTGCCAACTGCCCCAAAAAGCTCTGTTGGAGGCGGTGAGTGGTTGCTGAAAGTCCGTGCACTGCAGTGGTTGGTGCAACTGTTCATTACACACTCCTGCTGGTATGCGCACACTCCTGCTGTTGTGGAGGAGAATCTGAATGCCAGAATCCTGAGACGTTGACACAATCGCTCGCTGCCCATTGCACCTCAGAAGATTATGCTGGGTGTGACAAATCATGTTTATAACATAGACATACATGCATCATGTACATACTTTTACACACATAAAGGATAGGCAAGCCATATGTAAACAATAATTATAATCATTTTGTTTGCCATGTCATATATTGTGAGATGATGTGAAAATCATATGTTGTGTAAGAGCACTGAAAACATCTGAAACAGTCCAAAGACAAATCAAACACTTTCCATGTCATCTTTCTTTGTTCCATGGAAGGGTAAGTCCTGAAACGTCAACTCTCCTTGCATTCACAGTGGATCAACTGCCATTTAAGTTGTTTGTTACATGCAAAATCGAAGTCGATTTTGTTATTCTGTCTGTTGGGTCGCCGAAATAGGTGACCCTTATTGTGAGTAATTCTGTCTGTTTGTTTGTTCGTTTGTCAACAGCATAATTGAGAGTAAACGTGGGCGGATTTTGACCAAACTCGGGTGGTAGGTACATGAGCAAGTGCTTTGGAAATTGTGATGGTTGCTAGGGACGCTTCGGTTCCCTAGCAACAGCTGAAAAACCTTCAAAATCGGTACCGTTCACGCAAAATCAAATCCGAAAGCCATTATCCCACGTAGGGTTATGAAATTTGGCACGAATGATCTACAGGTGATGCTCTATCAAATATATTCCGGTTTTTGTGATATATGGAATACTTTACCTGCAGCACCCCCAACGATTAGGGTATTGGCGAAAATTGAAGGCCCCCTTGCGACCAGGTGAGTGCATCGATACAAATGAAACTTTGCAGGTTCATGGTACTCAATGAGTACTACAACTTTGCCTCAGGACATGTTGACCGATTTCGCTTATGTCAGGGGTCAAAGGTCAATTAGTGCAAAAATCGATAACATAGGAGAGCTGGAGGTGCCTTTGTGCCAAATGCTACTCCTCCTAGGGTTATGGTCGGATGGTCATGAAAATTCACACTAATCGTCTGGAATACATTGTGCACAAACAATCGAGCCGGATTTTAGATTTAGATCTTTGTTCACCCACAGCACCCCCTCGAACTTTGGGGATTTCCGATTTCAAACCGCATTTTCGGTACTTTTCATTCAAATGGATACCGAGTAGTTATCAGTAGATGGAACTGGATGAGATTTGATATGCATAATTATAAGGTGATTCCCTATCCGCTATATGACATCCATTTTGCTCTATATCTTATAGTTTCTATTCTCAGCGACCCATCGCCGCCTACCGGCTTGTCTGACTATTTGTCTGTCTGTTTGTTGCCGACAGGTCGCAATTTTAAACCGATCTTCATGAAACTTCACCACATGGTAGAGTTTGTCATAAGGAAGAGGCCTATTGTTTTGAGGTCAAAAGGTCAACATAGGCCAAAGGTCAACAACTTCGATGAGATTTCCAAAATCCTCAATTTTCATCCGATTGACTTGAAATTTGAAGAGGATTTATATTCCAGATCACTGAATTCAACCAATAAATTATTTTTGAGGTCCACGTGGGTCAAAAGGTCAACATCAGCCACATTTCCAAAATTGTCAGTTTTCATCGGATTCACTTGAAATTTGAAGAGGAGTTGCATATTTGGTCATTGACTTAAACCAACAATTATTTTTGAGGTCAAATCTGTTTTATGGATTTTGCAAGTATAGTGCTCTGCACGACTTGTTGGTATTCCATTTGTCTGTTTATCGCATACAGGTCACAATTCTAAATGGATCATCATGAAACTTTAACAAGCTATAGAGGTAGTCTCAACTGAGAAGCCTATTGATTTTGAGATCAAAGGTCATCTTGAGGTCAAATTTCTAAAATCATCATTCTTCATCCAATTGACTCGAAATTTGAACAAGATTTGCATATTGCATCACTGAATTGGGAAACCAACTATTTTTGAGATCAAAAGCTCAAAGGTCAAATCAAGGTCAAACATCTAAAATCATCAATTTTTATCTGAAAAATCATAAATTTTCATCTGATTAACCTGAATATTAAGCAGCAATTGACTTTTCAGCAATTAAATGCTGAACTCGTGACATGTTTGTGATGATTTTAAATCAGGAATAGCGGCTGAAGTCATGTGCGGATCCATGAGGGGAGGGGTAATAAATGCTTCAGGAGTTGATATATCCAGATATGAACAATACAAGATATTTCATAGGAAATGTCGAACGTGATGATGTATGGCGGAGGGGAGGTTTCAAACTCATAAATAAATCCCTTTTGAATTCCCAGAGTCCCTGCATAATTACTCAGAAAGCAATTAAATACCACAAAGCAAAACCAAGCCACACAGCATCACCAAACCACCCAGCATATACCCAAACCACCATCAACAAATAACCAAAACACCCAAACTACCTGGAATCACAAAACCGCCCAGCATCACCAAATTACCCAGCATATCACCAAACCTCCCAGCAGATAACCAAACCACCCAGAATATAACTAAACCACCCAGAATATAACCAAACCACCCAAAATATAACCAAACCACCCAGAATATAACGAAACCACCCAGAATATAACCAAACCTCCCAGGAGATAACCAAACCACCCAGAATATAACCAAATCACCCAGAATATAACCAAACCACCCAGAATATAACCAAACCACCCAGCATATTACCAAACCGCCCAGCATCACCAAACCACCTGGCAGCTCACAAAACCACCCATCATATAACCATACCACCCAGCATATCACCAAACCACACATCATATAACGAAACCGCCCAGCATATCACCAAACCACAAAGCATATCACCAAACCTCGCAATTTACCCAGGAGGCCGAAACAACCCAGCATCACCAAACTGCCCAGCATCACCAAACCACCCAGCATATAATCAAACCACCCAAACAAACAAGCATAACCAAATTACCCAGCATCACCAAACCACCCAGCATATCACCAAACCACAAAGTATATCACCAAACCACGCAATTCACCCAGGATCCCGAAACCACCCATCATCACCAAACTGCCGAGCATCACCAAATCACCCAGCATCACCAAATCACCCAGCATCATCAAACCACCCAGCATCATCAAACCACCCAGCATCACCAAACCACCCAGCATCACCAAACCACACAGTAATTCACCAATCACCCAGCACATAACCAAACCACCCAGCATTACCAAATCACTCAGAATATAACCAAATTACCCAGCATATAACCAAACCACCCAGCTCACCAAATCACCCAGCATCACAAAACCAAACAGCAAATTAATAAACAAGCTACAGAGCATCACCAAACCACAGAGCATCACCAAATCAAACAGCATCACCAAGTCACATAGCATCACCAAACCACACAGCATCACCAAATGACACAGCATCACCAAATGACACAGCATCACCAAACCAGTGCCGTATATAAAGAGAGTCTAACCAACTGGCTTGGCAGGCGCCATATTGCATCCCAGCCAGCGTGATTCTGGCTATGTGGGAGCATACACGCGGCGCGATATGAACGGGCATTTTCCTTCTTACAAAAAAAGTAATGGGAGTTTCGACTTCAAATTTTGATCTTTGCTCGAAAATAAGTCGCTCTCCAAGATGGTGTATTCTGGATGCTGATAAACCCACCCAAAAATAACTGAGGTGGCATAATACCACAAGTCGCATACTGAGGACGGACTAATCTATTTCTTGACTGTACAAGATTTCTTGCCTGAATCTATGGAAACCTGTGTATCGCACGAACCACAGAGGTGAGAAATCTAGCGCAAAATTGACCAGTTCAGCAAAGCCTCAGACTCTCTGGAAAATCCTCTATATCTCTTTGCTGATGACTCCACCATCTGCCGTACCATCTGTCATCCCTCAGACCGGCAAGCAGCAACTTCTTCGCTCACTGCAGATCTGGATAAAATCACAAACTGGTCCAACACGTGGAACATGTCTTTCAATCCAGACAAATCTCACATTCTCACTATGTCTCTTTGAAAGGACAGTTTAGATACCCCCCCCCCATCCACTTTCTCAACAATCCTCTGGAAGAAGTCCTTTCTTTCAAGCTTCTGGGTCTCACTATCTGCCATGACCTTTACTGGGAAAGCCACATTCCAAACCTCGCCTCCAAAGCCAGTCGCCGACTGGGAATCCTCCGTCGTGCAAGGTCCTTCCTCGGCCCACCTGAGCTCCTGACCACTTACAAAGCTTTTGTCCACAGCCTGATGGAGTGCTGCTCTCCCCTCTGGGCTGGTGCTCCTGCCTCCCGCCTTTCTCGGCTTCACGCTGGAGAAACCAAGGCATTTCGGATCATTGGCAGTTCCCGCAATGAGGCTGAGTCTTTGGGCCTCTCACTCAATCACCGCACGTTGGTCGGTGGTCTTTCTGTCTTCTACCGTCTCCTCTCCAGCCTCGCCTCCCCCCCAGCTGTTTCTGTGATTTGTCCCCACCACATTTACGCAGGGCGCTCAAGGTCTGCCAACAACCCCCTTCTGGTAAAACTACCAAAATCATGAATCACTGCTCACCTTCACTCTTTCATTCCTCTTTTTCCCCACCTTAGGAATAATCTCCCTTCCTCTATTCATTCCCATTCTTCCCTCCAGGCCTTCAAAACGGTTGTTCACCACCACCTCTTATCATCCCCCATCCAAATCCTCGATCTTTTCTACCCCCGTTAATCCACCCCATCCCCACCTCCTTCAAATTCCCTGCTTTCCTTCCTGAAAGTCCCTGTAATGTCCATCTTGTATACCCCATGTTCCCCACCCCATCCCTCTCCCTTCCACAGATCTCCAAATGTCTCTGTTCCCCACTATTTTGTCCTTCCCACTCCCTCCCCTCCTGTCTCATGCCGCCCTTGATGTGCGTTGTGTGTTAGCTCTCATACGAGCCTCGACAAGGACTACAAAAAAAAGCCAACCATGGTTCGGAGAGCCTGCTCCTCAGGATGAATTAAAGAAACATGACCAAGAATTACAGAGTACAAGATTCATAAAACGCAAAAACAAAAAAGTAGGGTACACTGCTATAGATGGCCAGGACGGTAGACGGCTATAACCGCTATAGTAATAGCCGTTACAGCCGTCACCCGTCCAGAAGGGGATAAAAGTCAAAACCATCTTCGGTTCTTCTCCATCTGACTTGATCCCTTCAGGGCGGGAGGCGGCTATAATCTCCAGGCGGTTATGGTCACCTCCCGTCCTGAAGGGGTAAATACGAACAACTGACACCAAGCTCAGTTCTACTTAATTTTTTAAACACACGCTCTCATTGCCTGCCGCACTCTTGCTGCCGAGTTGACTGGCAGTACCAACTTTTGCCTGGCTGACACGGATCAAATTTTGCGCTTTGGAATAGATGTACAGACACACAGTGAAAAACTTCGTCAGTAGCTTCGTTTTCAGATCGTGGCAGTCGGGAATATCAACTGAGAAAGCTGACAGACGACGGACAAGTTTTTAAACCAGGTTATGCCCATTCAACTGGTCCTGCACCATCCTGAACTGCTTCTCTCCTTCTCTGAACAGCTTGAAAGCCTCGTTACTGCAATGAGTCAAAGCGCCTTCTTTGTACTCCTTCAGTCTTGTTATCGCCTCACGACTGCCCTGTGAAAGAGACTTTCGGCGGTCCTCCGCGGTTTCCAGGCAAGTGGTGCAATGTGTCCAGGATTTGGAGACGGAGGAAATACAGTAGCCAGCCAGGTAATACAAGCTGCTCTCTTGGGCTTTGCTCAGAGGATCAGGAGGCAGCTCTCCAATCAAATAGCTGAATGTGTCCTCGTCACATTCGTCTGGTGTCGCCGGTTTCTCTTTCGGAGTGTCGAGGAAATCCGCTAAAAATGACCGGTCATCCTCGAGATAATTACCGGACGTGGGACACTTCAGAAATTACGCCACCATTATGAGCTTCAGAGCCTGTCGGAATTCCAGCGCGTTTGGGACAGGATTCTTGAATCGGATGCACCCAAACAGGTTCTCGAGGCAATCCTGCATGAGTCTGGATGTGAGCACAAAGTAGTGTCCCCTGGCCAGCAGTTCTCTCTGAATGTCGAGCACAGACGAGGTCGATAATATGACGCCGGCTTGCCACGGCTTCCACGATTTGCCACATTCTATCTCTCCGAATAGCACCAGCGTCTCTTTAAGGTGCCGGATCGCCTTCTCATAAGCACACGTTTTCGCTTTGCTGAGCACGGTGGCGGGGTGATGGCTGGACATCAGGTCGAACCAGGTATTCATAAAGTCGAACCAGGTGTTCATAATAACGCATTGTCAAAACCTCACATTTTTCGATCACATTTTTATGATCATATAAAGATGAGGAACAACACCAAAAAATAAACCCATTTTCATTGTGCATCAGGGTATTTGCTCGAATGGCCTCCTCTGATCTACTTTTGGTGACGTAAGGGATCTTTGTTGAGCTTGGACATAAATCACATGGAGGATAAAGACATGAAGACACGTGAGTGAACTTTAATGTGAAGTTCAACAACACGAGTACATTAGGCACATATTATACGAGACAAGAACCTGGTTTCGAACACCATGAGCCATCAGGTCAGATGAGACCCTTAGATCCCTCAACAGACCAACCGATATGAGACCTCGTTCTTTATTTTCCCGAAAATCAAAGCGACTGCAAGAAAACAAAAAAGGAATCATTGACACTCCAAACGAATGAGGGGGAAAAGGAACATTAAGTAAAACTGTCACCTCTTATACTGATCTCTTATAATGCCAATGAGGTATGATGTACTTGAAACGAGCCTTTAAACACGTCACAATGTCTTGATTACCAAATGTTAATGAGATAATGAAAGCCCAACATCAAACCTCATAAATAAAAGCTCAGAAAGCCATTGAAAGAGGCAGGAATGTGAATTGGGATGAACTCCAGAGTCCTTTAGTTCGCAGATGGAAGTTTATGATGAAATTTCGAACGAGTTCACACAAATCATGGCTTTCGAACGTCGATGGATCATCAATTTCAAGGCAATGAGAAAATTGGGAATTAAATTGATTAAATGGCTGATAAAGGTGCTGCTGCTGCAGGTTGGTGTAGGGATGAGTAGTGATGAGAACCTGCGCAGCCAAGTGATTGGCAGCTCAACCGCAGCAAGAATAAAGGTGCTGCCGCAGCAGGTTGGTGTAGGGATAAGTAGTGATGAGAACCTGCGCAGCCAAGTGATTGGCAGCTCAACCGCAGCAAGGATAAAGATGCTGCTGCAGCAGGTTGGTGTAGGGATGAGTAGTGATGAGAACCTGCGCAGCCAAGTGATTGGCAGCTCAACCGCAGCAAGAATAAAGGTGCTGCTGCAGCAGGTTGGTGTAGGGATGAGTAGTGATGAGAACCTGCGCAGCCAAGTGATTGGCAGCTCAACCGCAGCAAGGATAAAGGTGCTGCTGCAGCAGGTTGGTGTAGCGATGAGTAGTGATGATAACCTGCGCAGCCAAGTGATTGGCAGCTCAACCGCAGCAAGGATAAAGATGCTGCTGCAGCAGGTTGGTGTAGGGATGAGTAGTGATGAGAACCTGCGCATCCAAGTGATTGGCAGCTCAACCGCAGCAAGGATAAAGGTGCTGCTGCAGCAGGTTGGTGTAGGGATGAGTAGTGATGAGAACCTGCGCAGCCAAGTGATTGGCAGCTCAACCGCAGCAAGGATAAAGATGCTGCTGCAGCAGGTTGGTGTAGGGATGAGTAGTGATGAGAACCTGCGCAGCCAAGTGATTGGCAGCTCAACCGCAGCAAGAATAAAGGTGCTGCTGCAGCAGGTTGGTGTAGGGATGAGTAGTGATGAGAACCTGGGCAGCCAAGTGATTGGCAGCTCAACCGCAGCAAGGATAAAGGTGCTGCTGCAGCAGGTTGGTGTAGCGATGAGTAGTGATGATAACCTGCGCAGCCAAGTGATTGGCAGCTCAACCGCAGCAAGGATAAAGATGCTGCTGCAGCAGGTTGGTGTAGGGATGAGTAGTGATGAGAACCTGCGCAGCCAAGTGATTGGCAGCTCAACCGCAGCAAGGATAAAGGTGCTGCTGCAGCAGGTTGGTGTAGGGATGAGTAGTGATGAGAACCTGCGCAGCCAAGTGATTGGCAGCTCAACCGCAGCAAGGATAAAGGTGCTGCTGCAGCAGGTTGGTGTAGCGATGAGTAGTGATGATAACCTGCGCAGCCAAGTGATTGGCAGCTCAACCGCAGCAAGGATAAAGATACTGCTGCAGCAGGTTGGTGTAGGGATGAGTAGTTATGAGAACCTGCGCAGCCAAGTGATTGGCAGCTCAACCGCAGTAACGATAAAGGTGCTGCTGCAGCAGGTTGGTGTAGGGATGAGTAGTGATGAGAACCTGCGCAGCCAAGTGATTGGCAGCTCAACCGCAGCAAGGTGACGTCTCATAAGAACGTCCAACAAAATGATGTTTGGCACGGTTTGTTCACCTGAATGCTCCTCCCTCGTCATGCCTGTTAGGTGTCACATTCACTTCATTTAACACTCATTTTAGGTTCTCGATACCGCGGATTGTCTCCATTGTGAACCTTTTGTTTCTCCACGCCATTCTATGTATCCATGGAGGGACATGGATCCGTTATATTACTCACACTGAAGACCGACCACCATCACACTACCTGCATAAAGGTTTCTCTACCAGCGGATCATCCACTACGACCACAGATATCACCACTATAATTGCTATTACTTGAACGTAACCAATTATTCCCACCGTCTTGTGGGGTGAGGAACGGGTTTTATCCCAAGCCTTTCACGAACAAGTCAGCCAGGCCTGACGTTCGACTAATGATGCGTCAATTTGTAATTTGTTCAGGGGGCTGGCGATAGCTCGTTTAATTTTCGTGAGAGACATCGAAGGATCTCTGACATCCACGAACTAGTGCTGGCAGATGGGACACCCAGTTTAAAGTCTACCGAGAACAGGTGCATACAGCCAAGTCCTCCAGTCCAATGTCCATCTGCATGGTGAAACAGGTGTGATAGACATGCATGGTGAAACAGGTATTATCGACATAATGGTGAAACAGGTGTGATAGACATGCATGGTGAAACAGGTATTATCGACATAATGGTGAAACAGGTGTGATAGACCTGTATGGTGAACAGGTGTGATAGACCTGTATGGGGAACAGGTATGACAGATATGTATGGGGAAAGAGGTATGATGAAACAGGTATGATAGATGTGTATGGTAAAACAGGTATGTCAAACATGTATGGTGAAACTGGTATGTCAAATATGTATGGTGAAACAGATATGTTAAACATTTATGGTGAAACAGGTATGTCAAATATGTATGGTGAAACAGATATGTCAAACATGTATGGTGAAACAGGTATGTCAAATATGTATGGTGAAACAGGTATGCTAAAAATGTATGGTGAAACAGGTATGTTTGACTACATGAACATTGATTCATTTCTACACAGAGGTCAAGGCTCATGATGGAGCAACAGAGAGTAGAAATTCAATGCGTTGACGATAAAGGGGAAGGGAAAGGTGGACATGGAATGGAGAAATGAACAAGGTATGATGAGGAGAGGTGAAATATGAGTATTTATAAACTCATAGAGAGCTGACACATCGAAGGGCTAAAGGTAAGAGGTAATTCAAGCATCCGGGGGAAGCAATTGCACTGCTGTTCGAAAAGGGGGACAAATGTGTGAAGATGACCAAATAACACAGATAACCTGACACATTGTGTGTGACCTGTTGGGGCTGGGGAAGGGGCATGCACCCGAGGAAAAAGTGGTTCGACCAAATACAAAAAGGACACTAGCAGACCCTGTGCCTCGGAATTGGTCTGGTGTATTTGCCCGCCAGGTAAGATCTGCTGTTGAAAAGCAGGGGAGTTAACGGTGGTAATTCAAACACTGTATTACTTCCAGAGGTTGGTCATTTGCAGGCACCTCGTTCTTGCAACTCAGTCTTCTTTCATTTCCTTGTCAATTAACTTATAAAACTAGGCATTCTGTGGTGTGTGCTTCATGATGCTAAAGCACAATCAATCAGAGGCAAAGACACATTTGGTTGATGGATCTTCATCCAGGCCCACAAGAGTCAGAGAGATAAAATATAAACACATGCATGTATTTTGACAGGTAATGGGTGTGATAGGAATCTGTTCCCGGTTTTATGAAGCTCGGAGTAATGGAGCAGAGAGGAGGAATATGCAGCTAAAAGTGGTTTCAATAAAATAATTGGCAACAAAAAGTGGGAGGTGAACAAGATAACCCGTTGTGCACAATGCATTGTAAGAAGCTTGGCCTTGGAACTATTGAGAACTATTTATTTATTTATTGAAAAATATTGAGCTATTGATCATCCTCACCTGCTCCCTCTTCTGCCCCCCACCCCGTTCCACTCTCCTCCCCAAAAAATCCATAAAATGTTTGAGTGAAAATGTAAGGATTTGATCCTGGTCAGGCAAAGACCATGGTGTAGCGAACACCAAATACACAGACATGAGTTTGGTCTGTAATACATATTTACTGAACACAACAAAACATGTAACTCGTCCTGCAAGCACAAACTGCTGCTTGTGAAATGAGCAGCCTATGAAAATACTGAGGTAGTTATAATCACATCCCAATGACAATGACACAGGGACTGTGATGACTCAAGGCAGTAAATGCTGTAACGACTCATATTATAACCTGCCATGGGGATTGAGCCCCACACAAGGGGTTGAATATGAGAGGGGAATTTTGATTAATCATCAGAAATACCTTGATCTACCATTTCTCTCTCTGCCACGGCCTGATCACCACTCAAAATTATCTTTCAGACAGAAAAGATCACATGCTATGTTTCATAATTACGTATGGTGGAAATTTAAACAATTTTCGTCTTCTACGGCCCCAATTATTCCCACATTCTTGTGGGGATGGCTGGGGGGGGGGTTTCTGGGGAAATCACTTTCATGAACCGGCTAGTCATACCTGATGCTCCACGAAGTAGTTCGGGTCGGAAGTTGTAAATTGTTCAGGGTGCCGGCGATAGCTCGCATACACCTCGTGAAGGACACCGTGGGATCTTTAATGCCCACCAACATACTGGCAGATGGGACGCCCACATTGACATCCATCTGAGGGATGGCACACACATTGATGAAACACCCTGCCTTCAAAATACCAGGATGACAGTTTATAGCTGAGATGGAAATCAAACCAGGCTAGCGAGACAGCTGAGAGGCGAGTGTGCGTACCTCCAGGCCATGCTTCCAGCCCGGAAAATTTAAACAATAATTATTATCTCCCGATGGAAAACACAATGTGTGTTTGTGCATATGTGCGTTTGTCTGTCGCATTTCATAAGGATGATTTAGGAAAGGTTTTAAATGACAATCTTTTGACATGACTGTGTGTTCACTGCGATCTATTTTTCAGGATTAAAAAAACAACTCAAGAAATATTTTTCATAAAAGTGGAATTACGTCTCTTCTGTTGGAATTCCAGAGAGTGACTTGCAACTGGGCATTAAGGGTGGTATACAGAAACTTAAAAACAAACAAACAATAAATACAAGGTGCATAGAGGTGAAATTCACTGAACATGATGTGTAATGTACACAGAATAAAATGAGTGTTTATTTACATCCATAGGATGTTTAATAAATAAAGACGTCTAATAAATATGCCTGGCGCTAGGCCGAGGCTTCAGACTTTGGCACGCTCACGAGGCCATACCGTTGAAATGAAACGTCCCAGAATATAAAAAAAAATAGGGTCACATTTGTACTTGTAGTGTTTTAAAATAATGCTTCTTGCTGTGAAACATCATATCTTCCAGTCTTCTTGAATACTTTGACTAAAATAATTCCAACCCATCATTTTTGATGGGCTTTTATACAAGTCTCCAATAAACATAGGCCAAAATGTCTACAATTGTCAATGTTTATCTGACTGACTTGAAACTTGAAGAGGATTTGCACGTTTGGTCAATGAATTCAACAACCAATAATTATTATTGAGGTCAATATAGGCCACAATGTCAACATGGGCCATATTTCTAAAATTGTCAATTTACATCCGATTGACTTGAAATTTGAACAGGAGTTTCATAAAAATGACCATCATGTGTCGCATAGTCTGGTAGCCATATTGGATCTAAGGGATAATCTTTGAAAATCTTCGTAGGAGAAATCACTTAACTGATAAATGCAAAATTTAACTAATTGATCAACTACCCATGAGAAATATGGTTTGATAAAGATGACACCATCAGTCACATGGTCTGGCAGAGCCATATTGGATCAAAGAACCCCCCCCCCCCAAAAAAGACAAGAGTTGGCTTGCACCAAGTCCTTCTTAAGACTGCGCAGGGAATGTATTCTACAGTATCCATACCATCTATTTTTTTATTAAACAAGTCTCATACAATCCTCATTAAATCTCATGAGAAATGCATATGAGTTTTCCTTGTAAGAGACAGATTGAAAGGGAGAGGCGAGCAAAGTACTGTAACTAAAAGTCGACACATGAACGGGCTAATGTAAGTGGAATGAATATATTAAATAAAGAGATAAATTAAATTTGTTACAAACAGAATGCATGAGTGATAACTTTTCCAAAGTATCCTTCACAGGTGTATACTTGCAAAGGATTCAATGAAGCAAGGTGTACATTTGTATTGGGAAACATAAAGTCCGATTAAGCACTCGATTAATCACAGACTGGAGGTGTACATATGAACCTGGAACAGGTGCATCACTCGAGTCAGGACAATGAGTCACAATATCCATGCCTTGGTAGCTGTGTAGCCCTACTCATCATGATGGGGGAAAACATGAAGCAAGAGTCAATATGGAACTTTCAAAATGACGTATTCTGCCCCAGAAAGCTCGGCATGCATGCACAGAAACCCCAGGAAACGTTGCTGTTCAGGGTGTCATCAAGTATATCGGGTGTGGGAGATGAGGTTTGTTAACTAAAATGGTTCACCAAGCTTCTAAAAGAAGTTGAAAATACTTGGAAAAGTACCCGAGATAAAGGCTATGCCTCTGCACAACGAAAGACTTGGAGAACCTTCTCATTTCGCCAAATGGGAAGCTGCTCATACTGCAAACTACTGACCATGTGGGTTAGTGCAAGGCATGTGCAACACAAAGCCCTAAAGGGAAGGACACATCTGGGGCTTGTGAATGTGCAGATTAAGTAAATTTTTTTTAATATTTACTATTAACCATGTTGGGAATGGGTGGGGGTGGGCGAGCTGCAGGAGCTGAGATGGTTGTTATCAATATATTATTTGTTTGGCTCTGGGCCTACAAGGGAAACAAGAATGTCACTTGGTAGAGCGCATACCTCCACCAGGGTGAATAGTTTACGATTTGTATCCCACTGATAGGTCAGATCTGAATCTGGACCTGAACAAAAATCTAATCGTCTTGTTCTTGTCACCTCACCAACTCATCCACCTACTTTCGTCATAACTCGTCCACAACTTTTTAAAATATCATGCTATATATCGTTTTTGGCCACATCTCTCAATGGTGAAGAATCACTTAGGAAATTAAAAAAAATTATTGTATCTGGATTCAGATCTTCACCAAAATTGAATCAATTAGTCCTTGTCACACACTCAACCTGTCCACAACTTTTTTCAGATATCGTGCTGTATATTGTTTTTGGCCCTCTCACTCATTGTTGAAGAATCACGATAAAAATTCTCGTATCCGGATCCAACCAAATCTTCACCAAAATATCATTTCATACTTGAAAGACACCCAACCTGTCCACTCATCCAAATCATCCACAACTTTTTGAGGTATCCTGCTCACAGACAGATAGACAGACAGATAGAGCTGAAAACAAAACCCCCGTCCACCACTAAAGGTGGAAGTAATTATACGAGATTTTTGCATCTATTGCTAAAGGTTGAAGTGTGTGTGTTCTGTGCATGCTCGTTTGCATGATAGGAAATGATAGGAAATAAACATCTCTCCATGTCATCCACGGATATTTGTCATATTTCGTCCATTTCATGAGTCCGATTTTCATTCAAGGGTTAACAGAACAATTAGGGTTCACCAGTTTGAAATCGCCTCTCTTGTCTAAATGCTGAAAATATGTTAAAAAGACGATTTGAATGACATTTTGTGTTATCAACGGCAGGTTAAAAGTGCCCGGCGAGCCAAACTGAGTCAGGGTAAACACAAATACAATGCATGCGTGAAAGGCCTCATTATTAACTAGTATTCATCCACGTATTACAAGCACATGACATGCTCACCAATTTGTTTTCTGCATACTTCATGTACAAATACAGTGTTCATCTGCTTATGGAGGTCCACAGACAGGTGAACATTTGCCATTAGGATTGAAGTATATATCATGTAAATTCCAGGATTGATGTTTATGTACATCATGTACAAGGCCCAAGGGTTTATACATTCTAGAAATCATAACGATGCATTCATTGTTGCACACTTGATCGAGAAATCTCCTTTGTAATTTAGATTTTACCAATAGTTTAACTTCCTTTGTTGTGAAGATATGCCTCTCATAGGATTATCACGGTGAAGCTTTTCAGTATACCAGCAACCTAGCACTAATTTTTCCAACCTCTGAAGGATGACAGGCAGTCAACCCCACCTGGTATTAAGTCAACAGCTGAGTGGGATTTGAACTCAGGATCCAAGGATCCCAAGCCCACCACTCTAAACATTAAGCCAACACCAATAATACAGTTCTGATCCCAGTCCCATACTACAAGGGCACTTGGCAGAGCACATACCTCCACCACACAACGCCTGATCCATAAGAACATATCGGGCCCGATACATTTTTGAACAAGAAAAAGAGCAATCAGAGATTGCAGACCCTCGCCAGGACTTGTTTTGTGTAGTGTTTGTGTAATTTTGTGTGGTGTTTGTGTACTGGTGTGTTACGAAATTAATCAGACATATAATTAGAACTGCCACTTTATAACTGCTGGCAGTTATGACCGGGCACCAAGATGTCCCGCTTTAATGCAACCCTGCTTTGATCAGATGCCTGACCCTGACCCATGACGTTTTTCATTATTATTCATTTGAATTTAGGATGGGACTGAAATAAATTAAATTGAAATCAAATGGAAGACCAAAGAGGTACAGTCCCGCATTGGAGTAATCAGAAGGAACCCGAACAAGCAAAAAGCAAATATGAAATAATTAGGAGGAACCTGGATAGGATTCACATTTCAGCTGCTACTCCTCTACCCATCAAACCCATCCATGTGCAGCCAAGTGAGCCTTATTCAAAAAAAAAAAAAAATCAAAAAGAAACCACATCAAAAAAAATTAAATAATTCTGGCTGCCAGACCATGTGTCTGTTCATGTTGAAATTTAAAGCATATGTTCCTCATCACTATTACATGATAATTGTGAAGTTTCACGTTGAATGATTAAGTGTTTGAACAGAAATAATTTTTTTAAGAGATTCATTCAATCCAATATGGCTGCCAGATGATGTAATATCAATTATTCATGGTATCCTGGTATGATGGTATCCCCAAGGCTTGGGGAACATTTGTGTGAAGTTTCTCCACGATCTGTCCAGCAGTTCTGGAGAGGAAGATTTTTTTATTAGTTTTAGGATAAATCCAATATGGCTGCCAAACCATGTGACCTATGATGTCATATGTGTGAACCTTTTATTCCTCATGGATAAGCAGTCATATGTGTAAAGTTTTGCCTCAATCTGTTTCGCCACTTCAGAGAAGATTTTTGAAGGTTTTCTCCTTTTTAAACAATATGGCTGCCATATCATGTGCCCGATGAGGTCATGAAATATTTTCTGTGGACCATTTTATCCCGAGATGACCCTCAAAAATTTTCATATTGATCAGATGTAGCATTCTACAAAATGCAATTATGACGTCATAACGAAGGCACCTATAACGAAGGCAAAATAATTTATTCCAGATCAGTACTTGCCATGTGCCATGTTTCAGTTTTGTCCTTGGTGCGGTTTCAGAGAGGCAGAGGTCCAAGGTTTTTACATTTTTTCAACATGGCTGCCACAACACACTACCTTTGACATAATGAGTATCAATAAAACATTTTACTTGAGTAGTCGCTCCTGTGGTGAAATTTTTGTCTCGATCCAACAAGCGGTTGCAGAGAAAAACACTTTAGTTCTGTGCGGATAAACAAAGAAACAAAGAAACAACATGGGTGGTCGCGATATAATTGCATACTAGTCAAACAGTTTTTGACGGATCGGGCTGAAATTTTTTGACAAAGAGGTTGATTATAGTGTGCATAAAAGCACGGAAGGCAATTTTTGATTTTCGATTTTTTTTTCGGATAAAAAAAAATTCAAAGTCCTGTTGCTAGGCAACGGTGGCGTCCATAGCAACTGTGCTCAAAAGCATACAACTAGATCCTGGTATGAACCCACCAGTCAAGTTTCATCAAAATCGGTTGACTCCTCTGGCCTCCAGAGCTGTCTATTACATACAAACAAACAGACAAGCCGGGAGGCGACATGGGTGGTCGCTACATAATTGCATACTAGTCATACAGTTTTTGACGGATCAGGCTGAAAATTTTTGACAAAGAGGGTGATTATAGTGCACATAAAAGCACGGAAGCCAATTTTTGATTTTCGAAAAAAAAAAAATATATATATATATATATATATATATATATATATATATATATATATATATATATATATATATATACATACATAAATATTTTTGGGATTTAAAAAAAAAAAATCAAAGTCCCATTTGCTGGGCAACGGTGGCGTCCATAGCAACGATGCTCAAAAGCATACAACCAGATCCTGGTATGAACCTACCAGTTAAGTTTCATCAAAATCGGTTGACTCCTCTGGCCTCCAGAGCTGTCCATTACATATAATACATACAGACAGACGGAAAACCTGAGAATAAGGGTAGTCTAGCGACCACTCAACAGACGGAAAACTTGAGAATAAGGGTAGTTAAGCTCCCACCCAACAGACAAAATAGAAAAACGTCGTGCAGAGTACAATACTTGCAAAATCCACCGCTCCCCCTCTCCAGAAGTTGCCATGGATACATCAAATTGCCCATTTCATTAAGATTGAAATTGACAATCTTAATCAAAGCTCAGGTCAATCGGATGAACATTTATTATTTTCAGATTGAAATTGATGATTAGAAGATTGATCTTGAGTTGACCTTTCACCTTTTGACCTCAAAAATAGCTGCTTTCCCAATTCAGCAATAGAGTATGCAAATCCCGTTCAACTTTCAAGTTAACTGGATGTAAATTGACAATTTCTTCAGTTGAAAATTGATGATTTAAGAAGTTTGGCCTTGGGTTGACCTTTGACCTATTGACCTCAACAATCATTGGTTTCCCAATCCCGTGACACAATGTGCAAATCTTTTTCAGATTTCAAGTTAATCAGATGAAAATTGAGGAGTTCAGAAATCGCACCTAATTTGTTGACCTTTGGCCTATGTTGACCTTTTGGTCTATATTGACCTCAAAAATAATTGATTGGTTGAATTCAGGTCAGGTCAGGTATGGGAGCATGTGCCAGAACAGCACGTCGCTGCGTCCACTTTCCGCCGGTACTCCAGGGGCCTCCGTCTGGCCATCCCCCAGGCAGATGCCAGGCCCATCCCCATCTCCTTGAGATGATGGTCAACCTGTTGCAACCATGAGGCACGTGGTCGACCCACTGGCCTCCTCCACTCATGAGACTCCCTCGCTGAGAGAATCTGGTGAGCAGGATCAGAGTCAGGAAAACGAGCCACATGTCCATACAGCCGCAACTGATGCTCACGGACTATGCAGGTAACAAATCTCATCCGAGTCTCTCTCAGCAACCGCTCGTTGGATACAAAATCCGACCAGCGATAGCCAAGGATTCTCCGAAGAGACCTGGTACCAAAGGAATTAAGTCTCCGTCTCAGATCCTTGGTCAGAGTCCAAGTCTCGCACCCATAGAGCAAGACTGGAAGTACCAAGGACCTGAAGACTCGGACTTTCGTCCTCCCGCACAGGTACCGGCAGCGCCACACCCCATGATCCAGTGAATCCATGACTCCCCAGGCCCGACCCAGACGTCTATTGACCTCTGACTCGCAGCCAGCAGAGACATGAATATCACTGCCAAGGTAAGTGAATCTCTCCACGACCTCAACATCCTCACCACAAACAGACACAGACAGGACAGCAGCATCCAAGATGTCACCGAAAGCCTGGATCTTAGTTTTGACCCAAGAAACCCGTAATCCCAACGGCTCCGACTCCTCATTCAGCACCTCGAGGGCCCTCAAGAGGATGTCTAAAGTCTCCGCAAAGATGACTGCATCATCTGCAAAGTCAAGGTCCGAGATCTTGACATTCCCAAATGACGCACCGCAACTTGATCTCTCCGACATCCTCCCTAGAATCCAGTCCATACAAGTGCTGAAAAGTGTGGGGGCAAGTACACATCCCTGACGAACTCCAGTAACAACTGGAAATAAGTCAGAGATGGTACCACCACACTTCACAGCACTCTCAGTACCAGAGTAGAGTTCAGAAATCAGATCGATCAGGTTTGGTGGCACCCCACGAAGACCAAGAATCCTCCAGAGGACATCCCGATTCACTGAATCGAACGCTTTAGAGATCAACATAGGCTGCAAGCAGCCCCTGCCGAAACTCTCGTCTGCGTTCGGTGAGGACACGAAGTGCAAGGATACGGTCAATCGTTGACCTCTTTGGTGTAAAGCCTGACTGCTCTGGACGCTGGTGCTCAAGCAGATGGTGGCGAACCCTATCGAGAATTATCCGAGCAAAGACCTTGCCCGGCACTGAGAGCAGCGTCACCCCTCGGTAGTTGTTGCAGTCTTGGCGATCACCCTTCCCTTTCCAGAGAGGGACAACAAGGCCCCTCTTCCAGTCAGTTGGGATGATGCCTGTGTTCCAGGCAGAGCACAAAACTGCATGCAACGACACGAGTGCAGCATTTCCACCAGCCTTGAGAAGTTCGGCATGGATGCCACAGATCCCTGGAGCTTTGCCCTGTTTCAACTGGTTCATCGCAGCCCGTGTTTCCACAAGTGTAGGTGGACCACAGTTTATTTGAGGGTCAGCAACAGGGATTGTAACACCCTTGACGTCCAACTCGACAGTTGGGGGATCAGCCTGGTACAACCGCTCAAAGTAACCGGCCCAGCGGGCCTTCACTTCAGACTCCTCTGTCAAGAGCCCACCACTCTCTGCTCAAACTGCAGTGCTCCGAGGGATGGGCTTGGATGAACGTAATGCGCGAATTCCCCTGTAAGGGGGACGAGAATCACCTGTCCACAGGTGATGCTCTACCCCCTCACAGATTCCTCGCACATAGGCCTCCTTGTCCACCCTCAGTGCACGTACAGTTTTACGCCTCAGCTCCCTGAACAGCTCAGCTCTGCCATTCAGCCTGGCCCTGCGACTCTGGTCAATGGTATCCAGTGTCCCTTGAGAGACAAAATTCTTCTTTGCCCTGCGGTGAGCTCCAAGGCATCCACCGGCAACATCAAGGACGGTGGTCTTGAAGGCGTTCCACAACTCTTCAGGACCCCCCAAAGCACCCAGACCCCCCAAGTGTCCACTCAGCCTGTTCGCAATCTCCTCAGCTACTCTCTCATCCCTGAGCTTGGTAACATCCAGCCTCGGCTGGGATAGTACCATTCGCCAGGATTTAAGGTGCAGCTTTAGAGTTGCTACAACAAGCCTGTGGTCAGTATTGAGGAACTGAGCACTCCGGTAGACTCTGCAGTTCTGGATCATCCTCCAACGACCGTCAATGAGGACATGGTCAATCTCCTTTGCCACACCGCCAGCGTTGGAATACCAAGTCCAGCGATGAGCTTGTGGGCGCTGAAACCATGAACCAGCCACCCTAAGTTCATGACTTCTTGCAAAGTCAAGGAACTTAGTGCTATTCTGGTTCATAGTTCCTGACCCATGGGGACCAACACATACCTCATAACCGGTCGATGCATTGAAATCCCCCAAGACGAGAAGTGTATCTCGTCTGGGGCACTGATCAACCACAGACTCGAGTGTGGCATAGAATGCATCCTTCACGGTGAGATCACTCGCCTCAGTCGGAGCATAAACAGAGACCAGGGAAATGACACCTAAGGAGTGACGAATCCTTAATCTCATAATACGCTCGTTGACCGGTGTTACCTCAATTATCATTGGGGTCAGCTTATTGGACACAGCTACAGCAACTCCTTGGGTATGGTAACCATCAGAGCGACCAGACCAATAGTAGGTGTAACCACCCACCATTATCTCGCCGCAATCCGGTCTCCGAACCTCAGAGAGAGCTGCAATCCCGATGTCCAAACGCTTGAGCTCAGATGATAACAGAGACAGGTGATCATCCTCTCTTAGGGATAGGACATTCCAGGCACCCACCCGAAGGGACCGCCTAAGGTTAACCCAAGGAGACCGCCGTCTGGTGGACGACACCTCAGCACCACTCCGACACACTCTCCCGCAATCTGACCCAGGGATGTTACCCCGTGGTTTCCCTCCTATCAAAGATTGGGGGTCCCGAAGGCTTTGCCCCAATCCCGTCATCCGGTGAGCTGCCTTGCGAAGGGAAGCTGCACAGGAGGTTGAATTCAGTGGCCTGAAATATAAATCATCTTCAAATTTCAAGTCAATCGGATGAAAATTGAGTTTAAAGATCTCACCTAAGTTGTTGACCTTTGGCCGATGTTGACCTTTTGACCTCCTGACATTAAAAAAAAATTGGCTTCTTGCTTATGGCAAAGTCGACCATGTAGTGAAGTTTAGTGAAGATTGGTTTAAAATTCTGACCTGAAGGTGATAAACAAACAGACAGAGACAAACAGACAAGCTCACAGACAGACAGACAGACAGACAGGACAGCAAAATCGACTGACCCATATACTTGAAAAATTTTCGATTTTACAAGTAATAGACAGACAGAGGTGAAAACATAATCTCCTTCCACCATTGGTGGTGGAGGTAATTAATGTCCAGATGGAGTTGTGTATACAACATCATTATATCATTATACAAACCTTCTTCAACAATACATTTGTTAGCATTGGTAATCAAAACATTTCCCATTTTGAAAACTCTCAACAATCTGGTTCATTGATCTTATAATTGTGTGTAAGTGAAGACAATTATATTCTATTATTAAATGTAATCTCAAATATTGCCTTTTAACGATATTGAACTGTCCGACACCAGTCGAGCTTAATCCTGAAATATCTGAGATCGCAAACTTTCCTTGATTTTAGATTCATTGGCAGCGGCATTGAACAGTGTTCGAGAAAATTGACATTTGGCAACGAAACAAGGAAGTGGTCATGTGATGTGGTCCTGAAAACCACACTCCAACTCCAGAATGAGGCACACTCTAACTGCTTTGGTAAAAAATTCGTTCTTTTTGAACGAGAATAAAAAGAATGCACATGAAACCCACCAGGAAATCTCTGTAACTTTACCTGACAGTTGTCCTGAACTGAGGGTACTGTGCAGTGGTGGCCATTATTCACTGGGGGAGGTAAAATTGATGCACACGACATATCACGTGTCGTCAATTCCTCCCCTGGACAATCTGAGGACATATCATCACTATATTCACAAAGTCTTGACATAAGATCTTATTAAAGTTAACGATCTTGCAACCAGAACCCATCCACATCAGTAATGAACAATCACAGCGCTCTGAATCACTCTTCCAGACTACATTGGAATTTCAGACCAGATTAATTGAGATTTTCCCTTTTAAATCTCGTGACTACATACCCATGGCCTTTCAAATTAAAAAAAAAAAAAGTGATTGGTTGTTCTAACAAAACCCATCGTCCTTTACCAACATATACAGTGGCACACGTCTGTAACTGGATGGAATCTTGAAACTGGAGTATTCCATGGAATTGACGGCTCTTTGAACTGTCTTCGTGTGTGCCAAACATCACAATGGCCCCCTGAACCCTTTTGTCACATCATGGAGGTTTGATGTGACAAAGGATCAACGTTTGTTTTTATCTAACAATCCAAGGCAAGATCTCTCTTTTTCTCTCTGATTTCCAATGATTGTATGGATTGATGGGAGAGGGTTTGTGCTGCCTTTGTCTTCAACTTCGTGATGACGTTTGACATGGATTATTTTGGATGGTTAACCATTTTTAAAAATCATCCTTTTAGAGGAGTCCACTCTCTTACAGCCGATTGTGGTTCCTCATCGCATTCTGGACAATAACAATGTGTCTCAGACTTTGTATTCGTATATCCAGTTTACATTTTACATACCGCAAAGGTGGCGTATATCTGTTGATAATTTAATTTATAAAGCGAAGCAGACAAGCTTGGACAATTCTCAAACTGGTAAAGGATGTCCAGTGACTTTTATATCAGTGTATAATCCAAACTCAGAAAATTGATCACAGCAGAAGCTCAATTTGGCAGCCAGGAGGAAAGGGCTCATGAGTTAGAGAATCACTTATGGACAATTGTTATAACTAAGGTCTTACCGTCAGCCATGATCTTTCTTGGGCAAACCATATTTCAAAGTTGGCCTCCAAAGCCAGTTGCCATCTGGGCATCCTCTGTCATGGCACACGTTCCTTGGCCCACCTGAACAAGGCCTTCATCTGCGGTTTGATGGAGTACTCGTCTCCCTTCTGGGTTGCCTCCCCTGCCTCACATATTACTCAGCTTGACCTTATGGAAACCAAGGCCTTTAAGATTATTGGAATCTTCCGTGATGAAGCCCAATCCAGAGGCACATCACTTTCCCATCGAAGATAGGTCGGTGGTCTCTCTGTCTTCTGCCACCTCCTTTCTGGTCTTGCACCCTCTGCTCTTTCCGTGCTTTGTCCCCTTAGGTTTCTTCAGGGCTCACACAGTCCACCATCAACCCCCTTCTGGTGAAACAGGATCACTGCTCACCTCCACTCATTTGTTCCTCTTTTTTTCCCACCTGTGGAATCAACTTCAATCTCATTCTTCCCTCCAAGTCTTCAAGACAGCTGTTCACCACCATCTGAGATCATCCCCAATCTAAAACGATGATGTTTTCTACCCTTGCAAACCCCCACCCTAGTCCTTCTCCTTCTAAACTTCCAGTTATTCCCTCCTGTGAGATTCCTTCTGTATCAAACTTGTCTTTTCCTTTCCCTCATTCCTCACCACACCCATTGTTTGTCCAAGTCTGCTCCTAGCTTGGCCTTCAACTCTGCTGTTGGTGTTGCCCCCCTCCCTCTCTCCTGTTCATTTTGTCCTGTTATGTCCTCATCCGTTCAGTGTACGAGGTCTTCCACGAGCCTTGACTATGTATACAAAAAAGTCATTAAGAGGCGAACATGCCCTGGCGATTAGAAAATGAATCAAAGGCAAAATGACAGTCAGGGCTGATCATCATGTACTTGTATACGTTTAAAACGTCCCCCTCTCTCGCAATGTGGACTAGCATGAGTAATGACAAGCTTGAATCAGGGATCACTCCATAATTTTCCTTTCAACAAAATCCTCGGTGAAGTCATTTCTTTTTGTAGCTTTGATTTACGGAATGACTGCACGGAGCAGACAAGCACATGAACAAAGATTTTGTTTGGCTGAGGATGTTGGAAAATTGTATTCATCGCTGTCTCCCTTCTGGTAGGAGATCAGAAATGGATGGAGACGTGAAGCGCTCCTCGGATCCAGTCATGTAAAGGCTTTCTGGCCGATTATTATTTTGGACAATATGCAGCATGATAGAGATTTGCCTTCTAACATTGGCTTGGTGACATTAATATGTAAATGTGAGGGATGGTGATGTTAGGAAGAGATTGACGAATAAAATCCGATCAAAACAGGGATGCGAGGCCAACAGAAAATTAATTTCAACACACGCACAGAAATAAAAAGACGATGGAGATAAATAAAACAACCAGTGTTTGAAATATGGCAAAGTGATACATCGAGGGAGGTTCAGAAGTTTCTAGAAAGAAAGACGGAACAAATGCAGACAGCAAAATCCAGGAAGGGTTGAGAAGAAAGCTCAAATGAGAAACTTGAGAGAAAGTTCAAGCTGTAAAAAGTAGTGATAAAGAAGATGAGAAAACAACTGGAAGGGAGGGAGACAATGTTGCTATTAGAAAACAAAATGCCAAGTCGGAGGGGATATGCCGGCCACGGGGCGAGCTCTCACCAGCCGGGACTGGGGGCTGGCGGCTGCTGAATAGTCAGCGAGGGGCCCTGTGGAGAGGCATTCAAAGAGCGAGCTTTCAGCTGGAGAGACATGGCGAAGCTCGTTTCAAACGTACAGGAAACAAGGGATTTGCAAGCTGAATAAAGCCCTGGGCTGAGCCGCTTTCTTTTGAGCTTTTCTCTGGCCCGCACTCCTGTAAACTCAGCACTCATGGGTTCTCTGGTTTCCTTTCCTTGCCCAAGATGCCTATTGATCACTCACAACGAATGGAGTAAGATGCATTCTCATGCCCGCTTCCCAATGTCAACTCCTCCTCATTTTGCTCTCGGCCCCTACTCAGCTTCCCAAGCACACGTCTCACCGAGCGCCTGCAACAGTGATCCTCAACTAAGGATTGCTCTCCAGGAACAACGATCCCTCGCACTCATTACATTGTTAAGGAATGCTTGAACCGACTCAAAGCCAGCCGTGAGAATAGTGACTAATGACATAATATATACTTTTTCCTTTCTTTCATCAGGTGAGACTCATTGCATGAAGGAAGAGAAAGCTCTCTTTCTTGCTTCGAAGAAGTGCTCATACAAAAAAAAGGTCGCTTCACTTTCTTAGCAAACTTCTCTCAATATTTGGTTGAGAAAATCAATTGTTATTACACAAAGGACATGTAATCATAACGAGAAATGAGACATGCAGGAAGAAAACGGAAGCAAATTACGGTGTTAGAAGCAGAAGATGATCTGGTGGGTGAATCGAGACTGGGCCCAGAGGATAAAAATTCGGATTATCTGCACCGCACTCACATATTGTATTATAATTTGAATGTTGTTTATTTCCCTGCACCATTTGGCAAACAAATGCTTTCTGCCATTTTGTAAGTACTATTCCTTGCGAGACAAAAAGTGATCCAGGCATTAACTGACAAACTAACCATCGTGCCACTGTGTTGGTGTGAAACTCGGATGGTCCTTTATCAGCTCGAACTGAACTGGGGATAAGATGCAATACCTCAAGTCCTGCAGCTATAATTAAGACGTTACAACTGGCAGTGACAGGTGTTAGCTTACTGACATGCTGGCGATGTTACGCACAGAGGGGTGGCTGCATGGATGACTTGTGCAAAGCATGTGCTTCAGAGTAGGAATCTATCGGGCATGACACTGCCAGGCTTTTACAACTTAGAGAGGTCTACGAGTAGAACAAAGCACCATTTTGGGCTTGTATAAATATAGGGTGAGAAATCTTTGGGTGGGACAGGAGGGATGAGGGAAAGCCATCGAAAAAGGAATTGAGAAAGCATTGCCAAGCGTTGGCCAAAGCAACAGGCTTTGGGGGCCTAATCTGGAGAGAGAGAGACAGAGACAGAGACAGAGACAGAGACAGAGACAGAGACAGAGACAGAGACAGAGACAGAGACAGAGACAGAGACAGAGACAGAGAGAGAGAGAGAGAGAGAGAGAGAGAGAGAGAGAGAGAGAGAGAGAGAGAGAGAGAGAGAGAGAGGGAGAGAGAGAGAGCTGTGGGGAGCCAGTCCTAACACCCAGCCTTGCATAATGTGTCTGGAGCGCTTCCGCCATGCCAGCTCTTTTCCTGCCTTCAAAAAGGCGGCCCTTCCTAATTATCCAGCCTGCTGAATGAAGTCTCTACTGCTTTGCGCCTCGCTCCCCGGTTCACTCATTACCGCCCCCTGGGCGGGTGCCGGGGTCAGGGGTCACACTCCAGCCATGTCGCAGAACAAGGTGAGAGGGCCGGCGTAGCGGCGCCTCAAATCAAACGACTGCAACTGTCCGAACTTAAAGCAGAGTGCCAAATCCGAGGGCCAACATGGCGGCTTTGTGGAGTCTGTTTTGAGCAAAAGAGCTTGGCTACAGTTTTCACTCCTTTTTAGCTCATGAGCATCAGAATGGCACCCGCAGCCCAAATGTGGCAAAAGAGGAATAATGCTGATCGATGAATGGGTTAATCTCCATCTGGTGAAGTGCACATAATGCCAAAAAAGGAGATAATCACTGCTCTAAAGCTTGGAACGGTTGAAAGAGTGAAGAGTGAAACAAAATGATTCTTAAACAATTATTCTTTTTGAACTCTCAGTGGTTATACAAGTCACACTAACTGTACCAAGTAAAGAGGTTCAGGCACGGTGCTTGCAATTCATGAGCTAGGTTAGACACTGTAGCGTCTCCTTGAGTCGTTTCATGCGAGCGATCTATCAGACTAATTAAACTGAAATGATTGCAAAAACACAATAAATCTTATTTAATTTCTCATTCTTTAATTTTTTATTCATTACATATAATATTTTACTATTCCTTTCTATCATTTCAGCTAAATTAATGTGAAAGACCCTGACTCGGAACCATTAGCACAACACCACTGTCTCAATTCACCTGCTCGACACCTGTGCCCGATTGCTGGCTCATCCCTTTTCAGGATATTCGTACCTGATTCATGCTCTGAACTCACAGGAGCTTTAGAAGTATCCTTTCATTTTGCTTTATCCAGGCCTGAAGACACAGTCTTTCTCATCAGTACGATCAAAAAATCGTGTCAAACCCATTGATCCGTTGGGGCCGAATACCGTGTTAAGCCGTATCTGGCCTGCAGGTGGAACCATAACTCCACATTCCTCTTCTTCTTCTTTTCCAGGGGCAAATCCAGGAATTGGGAAGGGGGGGGGGGCTTCCAAATAACAGAAAATGATAAATTTTCCAAATAAATTACTGTGAGCCGTTAGTGGTTTATTGTTTATTAGGTATTGTATTGATACAGTTTTTCTGAGGCTTCTGGCCTTTTTTGTGGCACACTTTCGTGGGAGAAGGAGTTCTAGGTGACCAGGGAACCCCTGGGTTTGCCACTGTAATGGTAAATATTTTCTTGTTGGGAAAGGGGGGGGGGTTCTGGGCAACCTGGAAACCCCCTGGATTTGCCACTGTTTTCTTTTATTCTTCCCATACCAGAAAGAATTGTTCAAATTGTTCCTTTTACAGTATTCAGAAATGTATATTCTTCCCCAAAGAGCTTGAAACAAACCCTCGATTTTCTAAGATTTACATGTACTGTCCACTTCCATCTTCGCCAGACAACTGATATGCTCTGTAAGCTAAAGTGCCTCGTACACCTCACAGTCACATCAATACCTCAAATGGAGATCCCCACACAGCTCCATTCTTTCTCCTACCTCCAGCTTAACAGCGCAAAACTTCCAACTCCACAGAAACACAAAGCCTTGTAATTTTCACTTTCAGAACCACTCGAGCTGAAACCAATGCTTTCTCAGACTTCAGGCTGCAGTTGTGGCAATCACCCCCAACCTTCCCCACACCCTGTCCAATCCTCATCGACTTATCATTACGTTGTGTCCCACCGCCACAAAGGCGCTTAAAATGGAGGAGAAAGCAAAGAGAAGGAGCAATTGGAAGTATGATGAGGAAGTGATTAGCGAGTGAATTTTCACTCTAATTAGCAGGGTGAGCCAGAGCTGTGGATCTCTCCATGACCACAAGGCACATCATGGAGGCCATCCTTGAATTTGACAGGATTCCACCTGCTTTAGGCACTCTCGGAATAAGCATCCTCAATGACGGACACATTGCGATCTCAA
Source organism: Eptatretus burgeri (assembly GCF_056783735.1). Lineage (NCBI taxonomy): Eukaryota > Metazoa > Chordata > Myxini > Myxiniformes > Myxinidae > Eptatretus > Eptatretus burgeri. Next base: position 31,319,297 of record NC_140974.1, on the reverse strand, counting down.
TGCGCGTCTCCAACCCTTTGGCTGATGGTTTGTGATAGTTAACGAGTACATGAGTTAGTTGTTTTCAAATGAAGTCTTGCATTTCCCTCTCCTCTTATTCCCTCTCATTTTCTTTTCTCAAAAAAATACAACAGAGCTTGTTTGCTGAAGCTTACGTAACCCCCAGTGAAACCCAAATTGTTCTAGACTTTTTACATACTTGTGAAAATTTCGAATGTTTCCATTTCCTTTCTCGAGATTTTTTTTCAAATATTGCGTTTTATAATTTTAACTTTTGTCAATTTAACTTCAGCAATAGGTTTTCACGTGAGGAGGTGTCTGCGTGTCGTTCCAAAACCGTGCTGCATCTCTATCTCAGTAATCGGATAATGTGAGATACATTTAAGCTTTTCAGTAACGTAAATACAACCCTGGACAAGATGGGAAGAGGTGGTAGGTATACTTCCCTTTCAGCCATCTTGTCTGGGTTCGATTCCCGACATGATTATAAACAGTCCCATTGGTGCTATCGGACAGGTAGTTGCATCCCAAAGTCAATGAGAGTCCGCCGTCCCTCGGATGGTTATTAAGCCATGTGTCCCATCTAATAGAAATAGTTGGCAGACATTATATATCCAACCAAGAGTATATTAGCTATCTCGCTGGCACCCTGAACACATTACAAATTCTTGCCGAAATCATCTTCAGTCCAATATCAGGCCTGGCCAGCCAATTCATGAAAGACGAATCAAAATCATTATTTGGCCGACTCTACGAAAAGTTGGAATATTTTTGGCCCGTAAAGTGTTCGTATTAGTAGTAGTGGAAGTAACAGTGATTGCTCGGACATGTACATTCCTATCGGGCCAGAAACATCCTGTAAGTGGGGCTCAATAGCACCCACACTTCGTGTGTGAAATCTCACAATTCCTTTGTTCCCCAAAGTTTTATTTCCTTGAGAATATTAATAGGATGATTTTTTTTTCATACCATTAGCCAAAATACGAGAACTGCTTGAAAACAAAGTTATGTAATATATTCTGAGCAAACATCAGAAATTCAAACTTGATGATAGATTATAGAGCTTCGGGTGCTGATGTCACAGAAAAGCTTCAGATTAGTCTTTCCCGTGAAGTGTCATCTACACTGCGTCGTTGTTCGGGACTTGAAGAGCGCTCAGACTTCAGACGGAGCTGAAGAAACAGAATAAATTCATCTGCAGTTGTAGACTTAGTTTAAGCCTATTCTGCAACTTACTTGTGGAGCTATTCAGGCTCTCTTACGACATGAATTAATAATGAGTGGAATGGGAAGAGTAATTGAAGAAGGATTATATTTTTGTAACATTTGAATTCGAGTTCTTTGAGTCCACAGAAAATTCCTCAAACTCGAACTGAAGCTGTGCTTGGCTGGTGCATCACCCGAAATTATGCTTTGGTTTTGGAAAGCCGCAGTATTGTCGACCTTATTTGACTTAACATTGTCTACCTTAGTCTACCTAATTCTACTGAGCATTTCCTACCTTATTAGGTATTGATCATCCTAAAGCAATTAAAACATTTTCCAACTGCCCGGATTATCACCACGGCTGCATTCTTCAAGGAGGTTTCGACCCTTAAAGCCCAGAACCTCTCTGAACCGTGGGTCCACAACTGTGGTCGTGGATCTACATTGGTAGATCAACAACCGAAGTAGTGCCATACAGTCATTCGATGCACCAATGCAATCTCACTATTTAAACTTTCTATCTTTCATGGTAGAGGATTTATTATCCCCCCCCCCCTCCCGGGGGAGGGAGCGGGATATTGTAATCGTCCGGTTTGTTTGTCTGTCTGTCTGTTAGCAACTTTACGGCAAAACGGCTTTAACAAACACTATCAAATTTAATCCACAGGTGGGCAATGAACCTTGGACGACCCCATTAACTTTTGGGTCCAATTGGATCAAAGGTCAAGGTCAAGGTCATGAAAAGATCAAAATCGTTTTTCGCTCATAACTTCAGAATAAATGATCTGATTTACTTCAAACTAAGCTTATCGTGAACCTTATTCTATTTGTCACTTATAATCCTACCCATTCCTATAGTGAAAAATGCATATTTGTGAAGATCAGTGGGGTCCGAAATTTTGGGGGTCATGGTCATCGATCAAAATTACAAATTTCCATTACAAATCAAAAAAGGTTAGGAATATGCGTGTTTACTATGGAAGACATATATCAAATCCTTTATTGGCTTTCATTTGACACCATGACTTTTGACCGTACATGGCCTTGAGAGGTCAAAATCATTTTACGGTCATAACTTTGTCAAAAATGGTTTACTTGACTTCAAACTAAGACTAAAATATTCCTTATTCTATTCCTTATAATCAACATTCAGGTTAAGGATGTATCAAATTTAAATTTGATCCCCAAAATAACTTTATGCCTTAAATGGGCGAGATTTGTTGTGCCTGGCACCACTTGTTAATGTATTGTTATTGATCCGGGGTTCGAAGCTCGCCACGAGAGGAAGGGCTCGACGTCCTCCCCAACACCAGGTCTTGAGGCCATCGAACACGGATAACTCCTCACGCCGGCGGGTTGTTAAACAACCACGAATGCTGATTGGAACTGCCAATCCAGGCAGGGTTTCACTACTTGACATTGAAACCGGAATCCTGTCTCGGTTCCTCCTGATGACTCCATCTTTGTTCTTTACTTCTTCAGGTTCCTTATTCGTCTTCCATTTCATTATGTTTGTTCCATATCCTGATGCTGCGTGGACTGTGCTTCCCCACTGATGGACCTCTGGTAGCTTGTACATGTTGCTGCGTTTGAACCTCGGGTGAAACTGTTGAAATCTGTCTGTCCGGGTTCTTCCCGACATTTTTGTTCCTTTCACACTTCTTTATAATTTTTATTTATTTACTTTTTCACAATTCTCTTTTCATTCTAATTCTTGCTTTTTCTTCCCTTTCATCTCTTTTACTCTCATTCTCTTTTATCATCTATCTCTCAAAGGAGAAGTAAATTCTTGCAGAAATTTTTCTGATTCATCCAGGGACAAACTCCCATCTGGAGACAAACTCCCGTCCGGTCACAAACGCCTGTCCAGTCACAAACTCTCGTCCGGCCATGTCCGGAGACAAACACGGCCTGGATACGTTTGGAGAAAAAAAAACTGCCTGGAAACATCTGGAGCCAAGCTGTTCAGAGCCAAACTCCTGTCCAGACACGTCTGAAGAAAAACTCCTGCTCGGATATAAACACTGTCCGGACACGTCCGAAGGCAAGCTGTCTGGAGACAAACTCCCGTCCGGACAGAAACACCGCCCAGACACATCCGGAGACAACCCCCATCCAGACACGTCCAGAGGGAAATACCATCTGGACATGTCCAAAGACAAACACCATCCAGATATGTCCAAATACAGAGACAAAGACAAAGACAAAGACAAAGACAAAGACAAAGACAGAGACAGAGACAGAGACAGAGACAGAGACAGAGAGAGAGAGAGACAGAGACAGAGAGAGAGAGAGACAGAGAGACAGAGAGACAGAGAGACAGAGAGAGACAGAGAGACAGAGAGACAGAGAGACAGAGAGACAGAGAGACAGAGAGACAGAGAGACAGAGAGACAGAGAGACAGAGAGACAGAGAGACAGAGAGACAGAGAGACAGAGAGACAGAGAGACAGAGAGACAGAGAGACAGAGAGACAGAGAGACAGAGAGACAGAGAGACAGAGAGACAGAGAGACAGAGAGACAGAGAGACAGAGAGACAGAGAGACAGAGAGACAGAGAGACAGACAGAGAGACAGACAGAGATAGAGACAGAGACAGAGACAGAGACAGAGACAGAGACAGAGAGAGAGAGAGAGAGAGAGAGAGAGAGAGAGAGAGAGAGAGAGAGAGAGAGAGAGAGAGAGAGAGAGAGAGAGAGAAGTTGGCAGATAGAATATGTTATGCTTTGTGAAAACACACACACACACACACACACACACACACACACACACACACACACACACACACACACACACACACACACACACACACACACACACACACACACACACACACACACACACACACGTGCTTGACTGATATCGGCAATTTTTTGGGGAATCAGCAGGTTGGAGTCAGTGTGATTACCGACTACAGTACGTACTGTATAAAACCAAGAAACCTTGAGTCGCTTTCACCAAAAAACAACGTGACATTTATCAATACGTTTCAGGGATATGTTCACAAACATCATTCTTAATAAACAGCTGCGTGTGACGGGTGGAAAAAAAAATTTGGTTCGGTAATTAAGAAAATACGTTAATCTGGCAAACGGCTCAGAAATCGGGTTATTTCACAACTCACTCAGAATGATGGAGCATGAACCACTCACTCAGGATTACGGAGCACGAACCATTCACTCATGATGACGGAGCAAAAACTATTCACTCAGGATGATGGAGCACAAACCACTCGCTCAAGAGGATGGAGCACGAACCACTCGCTCAAGATGATGGAGCATGAACCACTTGGTGAGGATGACGGAGCACAAACCATTCACTCAAGATGACGGAGCAGAAACCACTCGTTCAAGATGATGGAGCCTGAACTACTTGCTCAAGGTGATGGAGCATGAACCACTCGCTCAGGATGATCTCGCAAAACCACTCGCTCAGGATGATCAAGCATGAACCACTTGCTCAGGATGATCAAGCATGAACCACTTTCTCAGGATGATCAAGCATGAAACACTTTCTCAGGATGATCAAGCATGAACCACTTTCTCAGGATGATCGAGCATGAACCACTTGCTTAGGATGATCAAGCACGGACCATTCGCTCAGGATGACGGAGCACGAATCACTCGCTCAGGATGATGTGGCATGGCAAAAGTGTCCACAGTGAGTGAACGATTCGCTCAGAATGATGTGGAAAAGTACTGCTCTCGATGATAGGGCGCTCGGCAAGTGGCTTAATCACTCAAGCAAGCACTCCCATGAAATGGTTAATAAGGAACAGCTGGCCAGGCTGTAGCTGCATACCATATATAATAGGATCCCTTTAAGTTTAAAACCGGTTTTTACGGCGCACGAGCAGTTAAAGAAATAATATGAATTCGTTCAAATAATGAGTTATCTACAAAAGAGTTGCTGTTTCATGTACAACAACCCTGGACACATCACAAAGTTTAATTTCCCTTTAAATAAACATTTCAGATCATGCACCATGTTGCCTGCACGTCTGTGCACGCGTCATGTGGTACATCGTTAGCGGACTGCGGAAACGTTACAACTTTTTTTTTAAAACACCTGTTTTTCACCGAATTTGCTTCCCTGTAGAGCACCTTGCGAAACCTCCGAAAATATGGACACAGATCTGGCAGATGCTATGGATAAGCAGTCCCCATAGCCTGGTGTTGGCTGAGTGGTTTGGGTGGTGGCTGGGGATCCTTGGGTCCTGAGTTCAAGCCCCGTCGGCCACTGAATTAATACACCAGGGGGTTGATTCAGCCTGTTATCCTTCCGAAGTCGGCAAAATGAGTACCAGTTCCAATATGTGTATTGGTAGAGGGGCACTGCATCAGCGACAGTCGCACTTCAAGAAACTATTGCGTGCCCGTACGTGCGTGGCCGCATGTGCAAAAAAAAAATAATGATAAAAATAAAAACTTTCAAACCGCGTGCCAGAAACAACAACCACACAGGCCGTTCCTTCACTCTCGCGTGCCCGTACGTGCGTGGCCATTCATGCAAAAAAAAAAAAAAACTCAAACAACCACACAGGCTCTTCCTTCGCTCTCGTAAACGACGACTGGATTGGGGCATTGTGTTTATCTATAAATGCGCATAAGAAATCGATAAATTATTAGAATACATAAGTCATCACTATCCGGAAGTCCGTACGTTGTAACCCATAATGGGGAACGGACTTTCCCCAACGACCACGCCTACGCAGCAACGTGTCCTGTCATTGGTAACTAAATGGTGCCCTTTCCCCATCGACCACGCCTATGCAGCAACGTGTCCTGTCATTGGTAGCTAAGGCGCCCTTTCCCCATCGGCCACGCCTGCGCAGCAACGTGTCCTGTCATTGGTTTGGTAAATAAATGGCCATAACTTGGGAACCACTTGTCCGATTAATATCAAACCTTGAAAAGGCACATACTCAGGTCCCCAGCAATATACCTGGCAAGTTTCAATTAGATCGGACCAGTGGTTGTCGAGAAACAGCGGACACACACACACACACACACACACACACACACACACACACACACACATTGCCAAGTTATCAGTGATGTTTCTGCAAGTTTTAATGGATACTGTCTGCACATAAACCTCAACTGCTGCCTTCAGTTCAGGTTCAGATCTGGGGTGTTCCTTGTATACGTTATCCTAACAAGCTCCCCAGAGGAAACAATCCAGCGGATTGAGGTTGGGGCTGTGTGGAGACCATTTATTTTCCATATGCAAACTGACAACTTGTTCGAATTTTTGATGCAGAAAGGCAATTGTTTGGTTGGCTGTATGTGAGGTAGCACCGTCTTGCATGAACTACTGTCGCCGGAAGGCTGCAGTGCTCATTGATTGCTTCAAGTCTTCGTAAAATGCGTTGACAATCGATCGGTGTCGTTCTTGATTGATGGCAACTGTTCTTCCGTTTTTCTCTTCAAACCCATACGGCCCAAACACACCTCTGGAGTTGACAGTCACAAAAGCAGTGATTTTAAGCACCCTTAAGCGACTTCTCTTCTTCAACCTCATCTGGACATTGACTTCCCCAGAAAACGTTGTTGTGCGAATTGACAGCACCATTGATGTGAAAGTGTGCCTCGTCATTAAACCACACATCACGAATCCAAGTTGTGTTTGCCTCCATCTTCTGCTGAAGCATCTCACACATAGCGACTCGTACTGCTTTATCCCCATCGGTCAGTTTATGGGCTGTTGAGATATGTTGAGGAAAGAGGTTTAAATCTTGTTTCATTATTCTTCTGATACTGCTGGGAGTGAGAACCAGTTCAGCCGATCTTTGTCGATGCAATTTCTTTGGACTTTGCATGACTGACTCACAAACTCATTCCATGTTTCCTTCACACCGTACACTTCTTGGGTGATGGGACCTTCCCGTGTTAATGTTGAGAATCGTCCCTTCACTTTTGAACTTTTTCACAAGTTTCCAAATGGCTTGCTTGGCTTGTTTCTGGGATGCACTTCATATTCTGTTCACTACATCGTCTGGATGGAATCAATTGATTTGGTCTCAAAACACCACTTGACAATGTTTACATTTTGCATCGTAGAAAATGTCATATTTTTCAATGGAATACTTTGTTTATGTTTGAATGACTTGTCCAAAGATCATTGATCACTCCTGCAAAACAAAAAAAAAGAAGGTAATGACTAAAAGTATAAAGGTCCTTTGAAGCGGTTCACCTTTTATTGACAGACCCTGTTTACAGCGATTCATAGCTTTGATGAACAGGCATTCGATAATATGACTGAGGAAAGTGGAAAAAAACTTTATCGTCAAGAAATCATTGTAGCCTGTTCCAAGTCAAGGCACGGTTGAGTCGGCCAAAAACATGGTGGCTTCAGAGCCCAGCGAGGTTACTGAGGAAACGCCTAAAGACCCCAAAGACAGCAGTGAATGAGGATGCGCCTGATAAAGGATATAATTAAATATGGCCGTTAATTATCCTCAAAAGGGGTGTTTTAATGAAACTAACCACCCAATTTTCACTCATGCACTTTCTTGGAGTTTTCTTAGTAGGCATGCAAAATTTCAGGCTGCTCGGTTTCATGGTTTCGAAGTAATGGAGGACACACACACACACACACACACACACACACACACACACACACACACACACACACACACACACACACACACACACACACACACACACACACATACACCATGTGACAGGTGGTAAAAATTTGGCTCTGTAATTGAGAAAACATGTAAATATGGCGAACGGCTGGGAAATTGGGTGTTGTGAAATGTATTTTGCTTTGAAACTCACAAAGAGAAACCACATAATCTTTTGAAAGCACAATGAGTCATACAAAATAACCAATTGCTTGAGAAACAATCATGAGGACAAAGGAAAACGTGATCGCTCGTGCACTGCTGAGATTAAAAGTCAAGACCTCCAAGATACGGGATGAAATGTTGCCACCATGGTGCCCGTAACCACGCATGCAGTCATGCACACACACACCCGTGGAGTGTCCATAAATTACAGATCCAAATATATCCATATATGTACCTCCACCTTTAGCAACTGCCGACTGTACATCTCGATCAGGACACGAACTGTACCGCCGTCGACTGTAGGGCACTCAGCAAATGGCTTATGCACTCAAGCAAGCACTCTAATTAAATGGTTGATATGGATGGCTGGCTTGGCAAGCGATAGCTGCATCTGATTGTCCAAACTATGTCCGAATTAGACAAATGAACTTTTTTTTTAGCAGTCGGAACTGCTGATAAGTTCAATTCTGGAGCTTAAATTTTGTAATTCGGCCTAGTTTAAGAGAATCTCGAGCTTAAGGCATGTGCTGAAATTATATA
>NC_140974.1:31255755-31305755 GCF_056783735.1 Eptatretus burgeri | reverse complement strand
GACCTTTTCATGACCTCGACCTTGACGTTTGTACTCTTAATTTTGTAATTGGTATTAGAGTGTGGGGAACAGAACAGTCAACATTTTGGTGTTGGTTTCATGCAAATTGGATAAGAATTGACCGTGTTATGACTAAAACCGCACATTTTGCAATGTCGTGACCCCCCCTGACCTTTGACTCCCAACCGCGAATAAGGGTTATTACGTCATTGTGTCGTCACATATCACAAGATGGGGCATTGAATTCTGAACATTTTGGCATTAATTGCATGCAAATTTGATACAAATTGACCGCGCTATGGTAAAAAGACGATTTTGACCTTTTCATGACCTTGACCTTGACCTTTGACCCGATCGCTCCCAAAATCTAATCAAATGGTCCTCGGATAATAACCAATCATCCCACCAAATTTGCTGCGGTTCAGTTCAATACTTTTGGAGTTATGCGAATAACAAACAAACACACATATTCACAAACAAATAAATAAATAAATAAATACACAGCGATCAAAACATAACCTTGGCAACAAAGTTTGCGAAGGTAACAAACACACAAACAGAGGATGGAAGTCATCAATATACTTACGAAATCTTTAGATTTCGTAAGTAAAAACCAATAACAAGTCTGAAGATGACGATGGTTCACAAGCAGTATTTGACGATGTAGATTGTTTCAGAAATCAAGGATGAGACAATGTGATAATGTTTGACCAAGTTATAAAAATGATCAACATGATGTCGTACGAGTGACAGGTTATGAGCTGCAAAATGTCGAAAACAACTTTAAAAATTTGACCTTTGCATAACCTTTAAAGGTCACAAAACAATCTTGTGGACATTAAAATAAGGAAGCAGGATACGTGCTTTAGCTTATTGGAGTTAGTTCGTCGAAGAAGGTCGAAAACCCGGTTTGATTCCCACAACTTTGAAAATTTGACCTTTGTGAACTTTAAAGGTCAAAGGTCAAGGATTATGACCTTTGGTGCAAAACTTCCTCTGGAACATTCCAGGAACAATATAACGACATATAGGCTATTTGGCATTTCGCACTCCTCGGATTATCCATACTTTGATGAAATCAGCGTAAAGACAAACTTGAAGGGGGAGGGGGGGGGCACGGGCAAGGTGTTCGAGATAGAGCAAAGTGGTTTCAAGACTTTGGGGGGGGGGGATGACCTCAAGATTATGCATAAAAAATAGTCATCCTCGCTCTCAAAGTTTGGGCGGTCGTATGATTTTTATGTCAAAATTCACAATTTTCGAAGTTCGTGACCTTGTGACCTTGACCTTGGGACGAAAATGAAAAATCGAGCTCAGTGGGGCTATGCAGGTGCCATTGGGCTAACCAAATACTGAAACCCCTGTCAGATTCGACAAATCCCCTCGGAGAAGATGCAAATTGAAATCGGCTACCCCCTAAAAACACATGTTTTTGGGGCGTAGCTCCGCCCATAATGGGCACAGCATGCCCATTCTCCGGAAAACACAACTTGATCATGATATAAACCTTCCACCCAAATTTTACCAGGATCGGATCAAAACCCACGGAGCTATGCTCGGGACAGACAGACAGACACACACCCATAACGAATATAGTGGTCACTTACTGACTTGTGAACCAAAAATTTCTTTTTATTTGTCTTCTCCATATTCTCAAATAGAGGTTTGTTGAGAATGTGATGACAAAAGCTCAAATGGTAAAAATGTTACAGCCGAGACACAACCAAAGACAACAACCAAACACGCACGCACGCACGCGCACCAAACCCCCTTCTTTTGTTGCGCTGCGTGGGGGACAGGCTAATTACCCCTGCAAGGGCAATACTGCATTATCCTCTGAACGTTTCTCTCCATCGAAGTGACGTCAAATGTAGAAGTGCAAATCAAAAGCCTTGGGCGACAGTCTCGGTCAGAGTTTGAATCCCACCTTTTCGTTTTTCATGCACCTTTCTCGAATGGGTCGAGTAAGTGCCGTAATGTAAGCAAAAGCTACTGTCGATAAACTTGGTCACTTTCCGTCTCAAAAAATGAAAATGCACTCCAGGCAGGACTCGAAAATGATTTCAACTGCAACCACATTTCAACCACAACCACACCATGAAAATTACACCAACCTATTTGTGTACATCGTCGGTCATCGAACTTATGGTGCTGTGTGCATAGTTACACACCCTGTAGCACGTTGTGAGTGACAGAAAGACGTAGACAAACAAGTCAGACATGCCTTTCGTATGTCGCCTGCACCTGCTGGTTGCATCATTGCTAAGCCTGGTGTTGGCTTCGTGGTGAGGGTGACTGGCTCGGAATCTTAGGGTCCTGAGTTATAGCCCCTTTGGCCACTGAATTAACATCAGGTGGAGTTGACTCAGCCTGTCATTCTTCTGAGGTTGGCGAAATGAGCACCAGTATACTGGTAATCGGGGCACTGCATCAGCGGCACAGTCGTGCCCCAACAAAATGAGAGCTGGCCTTGGCAAGAAGACGAAGTAGTGGGGCAACTTAGCAAAATATAGCATAAGAATTGTGCATTTTGTGAGGAAAGCACCAAATTTGGCACACTAGTAGCCTATCATATTATGAACAGATTTGGATATTGGGCCATCTTAAACTCAGCCGCTGATGGCTGTGGCAGCCATTTTCCACTGCCATCAAAAATTTGAGATGGCCCAATATCCAAATCTGTTCATAATATGATAGGCTACTAGTGTGCCAAATTTGGTGCTTTCCTCACAAAATGCACAATTGTTATGCTAAGTTGCCCCACTACAGAAGAAGCATCATTGCTGGAATCGTGGGTGTGCTGCTGATACAGTGCCCCTCCAGATTATGGCGGGAATTTGTAATTCGTTCAAGCTGCCGGCAATAACTTGTCGACTGTTCACGAATGACACTGTGGGATATTTAACGTCCACCAACTAATACAGGCACATGTGATGCCCAGTTTTAACGTCCATCCAAGGGACGGCACACACATTGATGAATCGCCCTTACCTGCCTGTGAAACACCAGGATGATAATTTATAGCTGAGTTGGGATTCAAACACAGGCTACATGGTTCACAGGTGAGTGAGTGTGCATACCTCTAGGGCCATCCTGTCAACCCCACAAGCATGGTGTCAAATACACAAATTGAGGATCCCTGACAATGAACCTTCCAAATAGAAAGGTTTTATGACATGTCTTAAGGATAGAATGTAAGAATTTATTTATGAGAAGCCTTTGGGTTTGAAGGTAATATTTTCTGATGTCTAAGGCTTCGACTGCAGTGTTCTATGACAAGTCTTTTAGTTAGAATGAAAGGTTTTATTGCAGGTTTCAGGGTTTGAATGTTATGTTTTATGACAACTCTTCGGGTTAAAATGTTGGGATTTATGAGACGTCCAACTTGATCCTTGATTCAGTGACATCATCCAATAAAATGACAGGGGTGATGATCTTCCAGACGATAAAAGGAGCCATGCGTGTGTCTGTGTGTCTGATTCACATTCGCCTGACTCCATTCACAACAAAATTTCTGTTCTACGGCTGCAAATTTCGGAACCTTTTATAATTACCCCTAAGAACCCTTGAGAATTACCCCCTTAGGAAAGTCGGGTGTTAGCTTAGTGGTGAGGGTGGCTGGCTTGGGATCCGAGGGTCCTGAGTTTAAGCCTATGTCGGCTGCTGAATTAATACCAGGTGGTGTTGACTCAGCCTGGAATCCTTCCTCAGCGACATGAGCACCAGTGTACTGGTAATAGGGGCACTGCATTAGTGGCACAGCCACGTCCTTAACCAATGATGCAACCAGCAGCCAAAAGGCTGCACATGAGAGTGTGTGTACCCCTCCGAACCCCTTGGGAACCCTTCAGAATTACCTTTTAGAATCACCTTTTCTCTCAAGCAGCGCTTTCTCTGTGGAGGTTACGTAGGTTTGCTCTCATTTCCGACTATTTTCACAAATTGTGAGAGTTGAACAGGCGAGTGTGTCAATGGGTTTATGTGACGTCAGTGATAGCATGATTGGGGAGCAGAGAACGTTACATATTCTGCTGTTTTGACATGGGATTATGAGTATAAGGAGGGTGAGCATAAAGATGGGACAACATTGGAAAGGGGAGGGGGTGTTGAGGACCCTTGGTGGGAGGGAGAACATGGGAGGGGTTGAAGGCTTGAGTGCAGGGAGTGGATCGATGCCTTGGCGTTGGGAGGGGAAGAGTGAGGACTTGGTGTTGGGGGAGGGGGTAGAGCAAAGTTCCGAGAATTGGGAGGGGGAGGTTGAGGCTATTTTATTGAGGAGTTGTCAGAATTGCAAGAGTGAGCTTACTCACAGTAAACAAGGACAAATGTGTCCAAGAGCCGCATCCTAAAGGTTTTGTCTTCACCAGAACAAGAAGAACAACAAGAACAAGAAGAAGAACAAGAACGCGGAGCTCTCTTAGAGCCAGCATTTGCAACGCGACACGGCTAAAAATTCATTACAGAAAGTCGAAACATCAGCATTTTGATCACAATAAAAATAACAAAAACTTCCGATATTTCGTCACGTGCCTTGAAGGAGCCAATAGCGAGACGCATCATGGAGGCTCCTCCTTCATGACGAGAAAATAGTGTATTTACGAAATTACAACACATTAAATGGAATAATCTTTAAATATTAACGTGAACTTTTCGAAACTCTAAGTCAAATGTCCGAATATATTTAAAAGTTCATGATAGACGCTCTCAAAAGGCACCCTCAATGCGAGGATGTGTACAGGTGTTTAGTATTTAGGAGATCCGGATCCTGTATATAAAAGAGCCGAGTCCTAAAGGTTTTGTAAGAACAAGAACAAGAACAAGAACAAGAACAAGAACAAGAACAAGAACAAGAACAAGAACAAGAACAAGAACAAGAACAAGAACAAGAACAAGAACAAGAACAAGAACAAGAACAAGAACAAGAACAAGAACAAGAACAACTCTGAGCTCTCTTCTTACCAGCGTTCGCTAGGCAAGACGCAGCTAAAAATTAATTCTGTGTGTGTGTGTCACTGTGGGGGGTATGAGTGACACAATCAGCCTACATGTGTAGCTGCACAATCAGTGTAGCTACATGTGCAGCCGATCAGCCTACACATTACCCATGTATAGCTGGTTTGAAATGGCCATGGTCTCTGTTGCCCACCCCAACTAAGACACATCAATGTATCACAGACAGGTCTGTGCCGTGCCTATGTTTTAACCACCTCCCCATGACACTTCGCAGCTACTCTGGGCTGTATATGTTCCCACAGTAACCTCACTCCCCCCTCCCCAGTTTAACTCCTATAATCCAGGCTTTCTGTAGGCCTCAGCTCTCCTCTTCCATATGTGGAACTAGCTCTTTTTTTTTAAACAGAATATTAGCCTCGTAATGGAGCTGCTCAACACACATCCCACACAAGTGGACATAAAGATGAATACATGAGACAATACAGGACTATGAGACAAGACAAACACAGCTACTGAGTTTGGGGGAAGTGTCGTCACTTCCCGGGGCACTCTGGGTTCCAGCAACATCACAACAATGGCACCACATTTCTCATCACACTCAAAGGAGCATTTCTGAAGAAGGAATTTCCTCCTCCAGATGGATGTCAACCAATGGGGGTTGTCCATCTGTGCTCTTACCCTTTTAAATGCTGAACATCAAGCAAGGAAGCAGCAAGTCCCATTTTTCAAATCTTTGGACTACGAGTTTGAACCCTGACCTCCCAGACTCGGAGCATATAACTCTAACCATGACGTTGCAGAGTCTGGTGGATTACAACACCGACCATTCAGGGCTATTTACAAGACTACATTGGATAAGACTGTTCAATCACACTTTTCCTTTTCGGACTTCAAATAAATGGTGCACTACTATTTAATATCATCCCCGTCCATCCCTACCTGTAACCTTTTCTTCCCCCATCAATGCTAACCGATTGAACCCTGTTATTTGCAGCTCATCGTGTTTCATCCCCTCCTCTCTATCCCTTTTTGTTATTACAGCTCATTCCTTCGCTTGTTGTGTCCAATGTAAGCCGACTCTCACCACATTGCCTTTTTATCCTTTCTGTACTTCCCTCTTCCTTGGGCCGACATTTTGTTTGCCAAATAAACTTGTCACCTTCCTGTAAACATCTTGTGGTGCATTCTCATCGATGTTACATTGATAAACTTGATTACTCAGTCCCGGACGTAAAATGCTCACGATATGGTTACTTTTGTAAGAATGTTTCAACAATTTGACGAAACATTTCCAAGCAGTCATCTTGAGAATATTTTTATATTTTTGTTCCACAACCCAAACTCCTTCATCACTTCTATGTTGGACTGAGCAGCATACTTTATACAAGTTCCACCATGACCCTCAGATCACAGTGGTGGGGGGGGGGGGGGGAAGAAAATCATTAAATGCTTTTACAAATTGATCAATTTCACCTTTTCAGAATTGTTCAAGATAAACAAGTTGATTGGACAATTTATAATCTAGAGATACTTTTGTTTCTATGCCCTTTTATAAACACAACTGATGGCATGCCATTTTGCCAAATGGTTGAACTTCCGGTGGTTTACCATTCCCTTCATTCTCTCTTCTCCATACGGAATATACCGGAAATATGTTTTCTCCTTATTTTATATACGTACAGTCAAGGATGCAATTTGTAATTAATAAAATATGAAATGGAGCAGCTTTCAACCCTCATTTAAGAATACATTGGCTATAAAACAACAACATTGCCAAATAATTACAGGCTTGCCTATAATTCGGAATTTCATGTTTGTGCTGCAAAAGTGAAGGATGTTATTGTACATTTGGGGCATAATGAGCTGGTCCCAGAGAAGATTACAAATTGTACAAGAAATACCACGTAATAAGAACGCCAGTAATTTGAACAACAAACAAACAAACAAGGACTCAAGTCCATGGGTGATGTAATAGACTGTAAGAGCGTCCGCTCCAAGTGTTGGAGGTCGGTAGTTCAAATCCTGGCCGAGTCATATCAAAAAAGTGGTACGTGCTGCTTCCTTGCTCGACACTCAGGATGAAAAAAGGATAGAGCACGGACAAACAACCATAGGTTTGCAATCATTGCGCAGGCTTGATTGGACTATAAGGGAATCCTCCTGCGTTAAAGTTCCTCATAAAGATTCATTATTGTTTTATATTGTTACATTGGTATGTAATACACATCTCCAAAGACCTGAGGGATGCCTCTAAAATCAGCAAACAACATACAGTTTGAGTTATTTTATACTTTTTGTATTGCTCTTGATGCTATGACTCTCTGAAGCAATTTGTGTTGCTTTGCCCCATCCTAGTTGGAAGGCTGAGCACCTATGAAGCCTTAAAAGGTCGGGATTGTTTAAAGTGTCAGAGGCTTGCTCAGTACGCCAGTTTCTAATTGTCTCATTACGGGCCTGCCTGGCAGGGAAAGAGAGTGTTTCATGAGTGGGAACACCGGCAGACGCTCTGGCCGACCGATGCCAATTTAGCAGAGCCAGCTATTAAAAGCATCTCTGAGATCTCGAAGGCAAGCCTCGACTCTCAGCTTCCCTGGCGAGAGGAAGAGTTTGAACATCAGAAGGGATGGATGCCAGGAGAGGATGCCGTGCTTTGATATTGAAAAGTCCAAGTGCAAGTGGCGGCCTTCATTAGGATATTGCGCTGCACATCCGATTCCCTCTCCACAAGGACACAGCTTCAAACGGGAAGATCTTTGTCTTGGGAGGATGTAGATCAGCGGGTGTAAACTTGCTACAACCATTTGGATTTCCTCTTCTTTTGCATTTGAATCCAAGTTGTTTTTTTTCAAATTTTCATCGAGTGTAACAATAACAAACATCCATGCGTCTTCAATGTATTCTGATCGGTCATCCATCTTCTCCCTTGCCTTTTCTTTGCGCAATCTGATCACAGCTCAGGAGGTGGCACTATTTCCCACAGCAGCTCCAGTCAACTCAGAAAGGCTTCTTTATCCCACCAACCCTGGCAGCGTTACGCTTTTCTCACAATAATAACCTCATTATCATGAAATATTCTTTTATACAGAAATAGTATTGTCATGTGCATGAGAGACAATCTGAAGAAGTTCTTCAGCTCACTGACCACCCAATTCAATAGCCATGTGGATGATAAGCTGGGAACGGTCCATCATCGATGTTTTGACCTTTCAATCTCCTAACCTCTCTGAACGGCGGGTCCACAAGCAACGTTGTGTCATAAGGTCACTGGATCGGTTGGAGAGGGTGGTTCAGGGTAGAAGGGAGAGATACAGAGACACTCCTGATTGTTCAGATCAATCATGTTCAGAGAGATGGATTTCTACAAACCTAAGCATTTTATTCACTTCAACCTGCTTTGTATACAATGAGTGAAGTCTTGACAACAATCTGTATAGTTATGGGTATACCCATTATTGCAAGACCCCAAAAGTTAATGTCAGCTCTAAAAACCAACTCCAGCAATTTCTCATGATATGTGATAGACATCAAACGACAATGTCGCCAGATTTCATTGGTTATTCTCCAAGGGATGAAAGCACACGAAGATACAATTCAAACTATTTTTCTATGACCACAAGTTTTTTAGAGTACATATTCTTTAAGGGTCTGCAATTACCCCAATATCCCCTAATTGGCACCCTGGTGTAAAATTTGCCTTTGGGTTTGCATGCTGCACGTTCCCAACTGAGCACTTCGCTTGTGATGCTGAAATCACAGCTTAAAATCCCATATACTGTCTTCATTTGTCCATTGTCCCTTAATGTCCCAGTAATTCATGTGAAAGTACAACGATGTCTCCAAACGTCCCGAATGTGATATTTGTACAAACCACTCCATGAGCCCGAAACATCGTCGAGAGAACGTTGAGCAATCTAAATAAAACAAGGAATGTAACCTGTTGTCCAAGGGATATCCAAGCAAACAAGACTGCTTGGTACCGGCAGTTAGGCAGAAATTTGTAATGTGTTCAGGGTGCCGGTGATAACTCGCCCACTCTTCTCAAAACACATTGAGGGATCTTTAACGTCCACCAAAGATCAGTACTAGCAGATGGGAACTCCGGAATGTGAAACATCACGGTGATCGTTTTATAGCTTGGTCGAGATATAAAACGATGATAGACAACCCATCTAGCGAGTGCGTACACCTGTCCGCTATCCTGTTTAGCCTAGCCAATCATCACAGGTCGGGCACCTTGGATCAATTCAAAGCTCATGTGCTCTCGACGAAGAGACCCCGACCCTTTTTCTCGCTTGCAAAGCATGTTTGTCATGTTGATTTTGATTCTCATTGTTAATTCATTCATAACATCACCAACAACAAAAAATATTCATAACTCAATCACACATCTCCTTTCGACATCTCTTTTATCCCTCTTTAACAACAGCAGGCCATTGGTAGAATCAATGACCATAGGCCATTGGCAGTGGAAGAAAGAGCAGGGAGGGTGTGCAGTTGAGGGAACTGTAAAGAGTGCACAATGAGAGTCGCACCTGACGGTGACAGCTCCTTCATCGAGAGTGCATGTCACGCGCCCATGGCCCTGGATATGGGACACGAATTGCACGGACGCATGCGCACGCGTCATCGCGATCAGCCTTCGAACCCAACACCTGGCCAATGTAACCTTTACCACTGTGGATGGCGCTCAAAGGGCAGAGAATCCTTTAAAAATTAGAAGCAGCTGCTGTTATTTTCTTCCTTTCCCTCCCTCCTTGTGCCCTGAGATCCCTTTTGTGCACCCAGAGTTGGCCCCAGAATTAAAAGCCTGTAGCATTTGCATATGTATAGCTGTAGTGCATGCAGATTTGACACTTCCATTAGAGTTTGTTTCCAATTAGAAGCGTCAGCTGTACGGATCATATCTGCATGGAAGGGATCCTTCTCCAAACTTTTGGGCTTGTTTATCTCTGGGGTGTAGGGGACGTACGTACTCTGCACAGACCCCTCGCAGAAAGACAGATTCCGGTTTGTTCCTTGAGAAATACATTTGAAAAACGTAATGACAGCTTTTGCACGAAAGATGATTCTGTCACCCAGATCTTACAATCACAGTACTGGTAGTTGTTTGAATTATATAAAGTTAACAGAAAAACGACCATGATGGTGTAGTCAACAGTTTTGCTCTGCACTGCATGTCTAAATGGATTTTATATTTTGTATCAACACCAAGCATTATCTGATAAACTTTAATAAAATGGTTACACAAGCTTTATAATACCCCTTCTTGTTCTCTAATCACGGAAAGGATCAATCCTCCATTTTGACACAAATCACTGTTAAATAGGTGAGATAGGGGTGTTTGGGGTGAGTTGTGGTTTGATGGAGGTGCGTTGGGGTCCGATGGGGATGTGTTGAGGTCCGATAGGGTACATTGGGGCCAGTTGAGTGTGCGTTGAGTTGAGTGAAGAGCGTACTTTGGGTTGGGTGATGAGGATGTGTTTCAGTCCGATGAGGGTGCATTGGGTGGGGTCCAATGGGGGTGCGATGAGGTCCAATGGGGTGTGTTGGGGTCTGATGAGTGTGCGTTGGGTTGAGTGATGAGGGTGCTTTGGGTTGAGTGATGAGGGTGCGTTTGGTGGGATTCAATGGGGGTGCGTTGGGGTCCGATGAGGGTGCGTTGGGGTGTATAAAGCAATAAGAAAAAGAAAAAACAAGGAAATGAAGCGGGGGTAAGGAGGGAGTAAAGGGGCATTGGGGAGGGAGTAAGGGGAGGGGAAATGATGCCATGCAGGACCACAGCCCATCATCTCCATGGATTCTTCCAATGATGTGGGTTTACAAGGCTAAACAACAGTTAATAATGGTTGACTATTATATATTGAGCAGACTGTTCATCAAAACCCCAAATGGGTCAAGTGAATTAATTCTGCCATTAAAAAACCCAAATAGAAGAGAAGAGTAACAAAGCAGAACTGGAAGATGGAAAGATGTGAAAAGGGGGGGGGGGGGGAATAGAGATTGTGTTGATCCTTTCATCACACACAACACCATTATTAGTTCCATAATATTTGAGAAAAACAAGACATTATAGTGGAGCCACCTTTCCAAGGAGGGTTTAGCCTAACTTGGAGCTGGAGCCAAGATGAGTCGTCATGCGATTTGCAGGTTGCCGTCTCAGTGGGAGGCAAATAACGCGGCACGTATTTGATGGCAGCGTGGTGTGTGGCGACGTGTGTTCGAAGAACATGTGTTCAGGGAGCCAGGGAACCACAGAGACAGGTAGGGCATTCGCGTGGCAGGTTCAAATTTCAAATGAGACATCATTGTGGCGTCAAATCAAGTGCAACCATGATTGGACGAACACAGGGGAAAACGTGCAGCCTGATGTGTTTGTTTTCCCAAAACACAGACTCAATGAGGAAACAAAACAGTCAGTATGTACCCAGCAATACTGGATGCCATATTGTGTATAACTAGTTTGTCATAATAATGCATACAATCACCTATCACTGTAGCGTGCCTAAACTACCCACCCTTAGCAATGCACCTTTACTTTTGAATGAGGTTGGTGATATTTTTATTGAAGCTTAGCAATGCTAGGTTAAGCTTTATGTGAAGGACAAAGACATCATGAGATAATCAAAAGATCACCCTCATGGTGTGATGGCTTTGAACCTGGGCTTACCAAGGCATAAGCATTCTGGAAGATGACATGAAATTATCCATTCCTTTTTGATAACCTTTGGATTTTTGAGCTTGCACCTCACTCCAATCAGGATTATTAAACTGGATAAAATAACAGAGCAATATACTAGCAGGGAATCACAGGTAACAGCTATGCTTAAGACTATTCCAGGTGAATAATCACCTTGAGACCCATAAGACTTCTCTACTTGACTAACAAAGAGAAAGCTCGGAAAAATGAACACCTTAAATAAACAAAGATTCCACCAAGTGTGAAGGGCTCTGGTGACCCCAGTTAACAATACAGGAATCCTGATCGGAGAGAGAGTTGAATCTCATTCAGGAGTCCTGATCGGAGAGAGTTGCATCTCATTCAGGAATCCTGATTGAAGAGAGTTGCATCTCGTTCAGGAGTCCTGATTGAAGAGAGTTGCATCTCGTTCAGGAATCCTGATTGAAGAGAGTTGCAGCTCATTCAGGAATCCTGATTGAAGAGTTGCATCTCATTCAGGAATCCTGATTAGAGAGAGATCCATCTCATTCAGGAATCCTGATTGGAGAGAGATCCATCTCATTCAGGAATCCTGATTGGAGAGAGTTTCATCTCATTCAGAAATCCTGATCGGAGAGAGTTTCATCACATTCAGGAATCTTCATTGGAGAGAGTTGCATCTCATTCAGGAATCCTGATTGAAGAGAGTTGAATCTCATTCAGGAATCCGGATCGGAGAGAGTTTCATCTCATCTGGAATCCTGAGCAGAGAGAGTTTCATCTCATTCAGGAATCCTGATTGAAGAGAGTTGAATCTCATTCAGGAATCCGGATCGGAGAGAGTTTCATCACATTGAGGAATCTTGATCGGAGAGAGTTTTATCTCATTCAGGAATCCTGATTGAAGAGAGTTGCATCTCATTCAGCAATCCTGATTGAAGAGAGTTGCATCTCATTCGGAATCCTGATTGGAGAGAGATCCATCTCATTCAGGAATCCTGATTGGAGAGAGTTTCATCTCATTCAGGAATCCTGATCGGAGAGAGTTTCATCTCATTCAGAAATCCTGATCGGAGAGAGTTTCATCACATTCAGGAATCTTGATCGGAGAGAGTTTCATCTCATTCAGGAATCCTGATTGGAGAGAGTTTCATCTCATTCAGAAATCCTGATTGGAGAGAGTTTCATCTCATTCAGGAATCCTGATTGAAGAGAGTTGAATCTCATTCAGGAATCCGGATCGGAGAGATTTTCATCTCATCTGGAATCCTGAGCAGAGAGAGTTTCATCTCATTCAGGAATCCTGATTGAAGAGAGTTGTATCTCATTCAGGAATCCTGATTGGGGAGGGTTGATTCTCATTCAGGAATCCTGACCAGAGAGAGTTTCATCTAATTCAGGAATCTTGATTGGAGAGAGTTTCATCTCATTCAGAAATCCTGATCGGAGAGAGTTTCATCACATTCAGGAATCTTGATCGGAGAGAGTTTCATCACATTGAGGAATCTTGATCAGAGAGAGTTTCATCTCATTCAGGAATCCTGATTGAAGAGAGTTGCATCTCATTCAGGAATCCTGATTGAAGAGAGTTGCATCTCATTCAGGAATCCTGATTGGAGAGAGATCCATCTCATTCAGCAATGCTGATCGGAGAGAGTTGCATATCGATCAGCAATGCTGATCGGAGAGAGTTGCATATCATTCAGCAATCATGATTCCAGCTCACAAATGCAGTTCAGGAATCTAGTGCACAAATCAGGAATCCTGATTGGTGAGTCATGACTTGTGGATTTGTCTGTCACACTAAGTTGATCTTTAAACTTTTCAAGTCACTTGTTTGTACCCCACGTTTAACCATGCTTGACATCGACTCAGCAATGGTGCTTCTAAGTGAAACGCATATTGAAATCATGCATAAACAAAATAACAGGATTTTGATTCTCAAAAACAGGTCCTAAATTTGTGGTTATGCCCTATCTAGGAGGAAAGGCAATGCGTACCCCACAGTAGCACCGTGGAAGATGCGTTTCTAGAGTAATCAACATCATGAAACTCTTCGGAACAGTCAAGAACACGGATAGTCGTGCATCGTCTGTTTTAGCAAATAGTTTCTTGACATTCTCTAATTCTATCTGCAACACAATAGCAGCAAACTACCACACAACGGAATGTATCCAGACTTTAAACGGCATTACCACCATTGAGTTGTGATTATGGCAGGAGGTGGTTCTTCTTTGCAGAAGTAAAGATGCCTTTGCTTTTATCCGCATTCGACGTGGATGCCTCCAAACTACATATATATATACACATCTATATATATATATATATATATATATATATATATATATATATATATATATATATATATATATATATATATATATATATTTATATATATATATATATATATATATATATATATATATATATATATATACACATATATATATATATATATATATATATATATATATATATACACATCTATATAAATCTATATAAATATATACATATATAAGAGCCTGCGGCAGTTGTGGTGGTAATCACAACACCATCTGCTGACATTGGTCGTTCAGGAGCAGGTGGCCACTTTCCA
Organism: Eptatretus burgeri; assembly: GCF_056783735.1. NCBI lineage: Eukaryota > Metazoa > Chordata > Myxini > Myxiniformes > Myxinidae > Eptatretus > Eptatretus burgeri. Next base: position 31,291,548 of record NC_140974.1, on the reverse strand, counting down.
GATAGTCCAACAGCTACGGATTAGAAAAGTATCACAACAAAACATTAAAACCATATACCTGGAAGGTTGTTAGGGTTAGGGTTAGGTGGTTAGGGTTAGCTGTGATTGGATAAAGATTGTTTTTAATTTATCCGTAAATGCATCAGAAAAGGTGAAAAAAGCCGTTCCTTTCTGGGGGACAGAATTGTTCCAAAATGTGGACATTTTTACAATGGATTGACTTTCTGATTCTGACTACCAAACTCTATTACAGAGTCGGTTCTACCAAAGTTTATACCGGGTGGTTTGCCATTGCCTTCCCAGCAGGAGTTGGAGCAGCAATTGGCAATTTATTCATGGTGCTGGTGATAGCTCACCTACTCTTCGTGAAGGACAATGTGAGATCTTTAACGTCCACCAACTAATACCAGCAGACAGGACACCCAGTTTAGCGTACATCCGAGGGATGGCACACACGTTGATGAAACGCCCTGCCAGTGAAACACCAGGATGACAGTTCATTGCTGGGTCCAGATTCGAACCCAGGCTAGACAGCTTCGAGGTGAGAGTGCATACCTTTAGGCCACCCTGCCAGCCAACACTCATTAAAAGGTGTGCAGATGATGCATCTGCCGGATTGCTTTGCATCATCTTTGCTGGGCCAAAACTAAGAGGAACTTGATGAGGTTATAGTACTTGTTCTGGCCCTAAACCAAAACCAAGTGATATTATATTCCAAATGCAAACATCTTGCAAAACCCGAGTGATATCATCCAGGCCGAAACACCTGATGTAATTAACAAAAGTTACATTATCCAGTAAGACAATGATTCATTCACAATGCGGTTCACCGTCCCCTCCGTTATTCTGCTCTTCCAAGGGCCTTGATACCTTTGTTTAAAAAGTGTATGTTCCACAAGCAACACGAGGTCAACAAGTGCATGACATATCTGTGTCTGGAACGTACTCGTGCATTAGCATCGCAAAGTAATTTGTGCAAACACACAAAAGCCCGAACCCGCAGAGGTTTGCGGAGAAGCACGAGAAAATTCTTAACAACGTTTCCTTTGCAATTCAATGCTAAACTCACATTGCTCTGGGGCAAGACATTCACAAGAGGCAGACATTTTAAACGTCTTCTCGAGCAGATTCATGTCGTGTCGTGTCAACGTCATAGCAGCAAAAGAACATTTTCAATTTCCCTTATGCTTGGCATCCATCCATTACACACTGCCGTGATTACTACTTCCATATTACTCCTGCGAAAATGTTCACATTCAATGGGCTTTTAGGCTGGCAAGGCAGCATCGGTGGAGGCCACACATTACGTGCAACCGATATACGAGACGCTCTTCCCAATCCTCAATGTATTGCGCGCCTAAACAGTGCAACGCATGCGGTAATTGCACTGCGTGGTCAATGCGGTGAATTTTAGCCACAATTCTGAAATTTTACGGCCATCAAGAAGAGGGTGAAGGCCCATAAGTAGGGAGGGGTTGGAACAATGCAAACAGAACTGCAGGTGGGAGTGATATAAACAAAGCAAATCATAAACGAGGAAATTAATGCGAACCCATCGCAGGCAGCAAATCTCCGATATAGTGCGTGTCGCAGGCCCCAGGCTGTCCGTGTGGGGGGAGAAAAAGCGGTTTGAACAGAGCAAGGAAAATCACATGAACATCATCACTCAATGCCCGAGTGTGTTTCAGCACGCGAGAGCAAATGGCAGAACGGTCGCGGCCAGCTAAGATATATTGCTTGTTGGTTTTATTCCTCACCGAATGGTACATTGCACAGAAATGTTTTTTTAGAGGAACGAAACGAGAAAACTTTGTTTAGTTTTCAATTTACATTAATTTAGTCATTGCCTTCATCGCCACTCACACTTGGCGAGCATGTCGAAGATGGCAACATCATCAACGTGACCTGAGTGAGGCCTTATGCCTTCAGTGGACTGAAAATATGCTGATGGGATGAATGAATGATTGACTGAGTGAATGATTGAATGTGATTCGGTGGTGGTATTGTGCAATAAAACAACGCTTACTGTGATGGAACCAGTTGGGTATTTTAATGTAAAATTTGATTCTCGTTAAACCGGTTTTATTTGAAAAATAGAGAGTTCATAGAACATCTTACCCCATAGAACATAGAACATAAATAAAGCAGCGACGCGCTGCTTTGGTGCATGCTCCAATACCTGACCTGACCTTACGCCACGCAGTCTTGAGTAAAAAGGGGCATGGGCAGGGTGTGCGAGCAGCAAATTTGATTGGTCGAGATGATGTAAAATGTTGTACTATTTTGTACTGTTGAACGGAAGCGCTTTTAAAGTGCCAATAAGGTGATTTGTGGTCTTCAGTATTCGAGTATGCAATTCAATTGAAATAAAATGACGATTGTTAAGATTGTAGAAAAAAACAAATTTGAGAAAGTTTACCACCGCTGATGCAGCATCTTTTGCACCACCTTATTGAACACGTTTCATTAGTTCTTCATGCCTGTTGTTTGTGTCCTTTATGACGTCCTTAAAAACAATAACTTTCCTGTTTTTTATTTATTATTTGTATACACTGTCAAAGCTCGTATGAGAGCTGACACAGAAATGCACGACAAGGGGAGCAGGAGACAAGAGGGGTGGGAAAAGGAAGGAAAAAAAAAAAAACAGTGGGGAATAGAGACAAGCGGAGATCTGTGGAAGGGAGAGGGATGGGGCGGGGTACACAGGGTAAACAAGATGGACATTACAGGGACTTTCAGGTCCCTACACTACAGGGACTTTCAGGTCCCTACACTACAGGGACTTTCAGGTTCCTGCACTACAGGAACTTTCAGGAAAGAAAGCAGGGAATTTGAAGGAGGTGGGTTTGGTGTGGATTAACGGTGTAGAAAAGATTGTGGTTTTGGATGGGGGAAGATAAGAGATGGTAGTGAACAGCTGTTTTGAAGACCTGGAGGAAAAGTTTGGAATGATTTTCTTGGAGCTTTGGATGATTTTCAATTTTGTTGGACTGCCACACGGAGACAGACGAAAAAAAAAATAATCCACTCTGCAAACATGTTATCGGGACAAAATCAAAATGAAAGTACTGCTAAACTGCAGGTTTATTTTCTGATTCAGGTTCAAAATTTAACATTAAATTGAAATCAAGTTGTTCCTCAATCATAAATGGATATTTGTAAACAGACAGACAGACAGACAGACAACCTCACTTTTCGCTTCACACATGCAGGGTGATAACAAAAAACACAGTTAGGGTATGGGCAGCAATGAACAGCACTTCAGTTCCCATCACAACTTGCATTGAAGGCATTCAAGAGCTAACTCAACCCTCATGATCAGAGTAGGATGACATCGTGAGATAACAATGACAGGCCAAAGTGAAGAGTGATATACAAATGATGGAATTCAGAGCAACAAGCTTATCTGGTTGCTGAATGTATATAAATGCTTTGCTCCTTCACAAGTAGCCTGGTTGGCAATTCCAGGCATTTTAAGATTGATCCAATTGGCCAAGCGGAACCAGGCAAAATGAGATGGTGAGGCCAGCCAGGCCTGCAGTCATGTAGTGAGCGGCAGCTAGCGCTCACTATGTTACCTTTAGTGGACAAACGTAAGCTTGATAAGTGGCCAAACCTGATGACAAAAGCCATCTTAGCCTTGCTGGTCCACTCCTTGGCCTGAGACTCAAAAATGGTACGGAAATGGTTCCTGACAGTTTTGCCCTTTGTGAGGATTAAAATAAATTATTGGGAGCAGTCCATATGGGAGGAACCATTGGCAGTTTAAGTTGAATATAAACAGGCCTTCTTTCTGGGTCAATTTGGATCCTGATGCTGGACTGAACATTATGTCTGAACATGATGGGTCTTCTAAAAAGCACTATTCACAATGTGTATTCACCTGTATTTTTTATACAAGGGGCAGGCTCATGGAGGAGCTGAATTACAAAGGGAAGCAGTTTCACAGACTACCAAAGGGTTGTGGTGGGGATGGGACAAAAAAAGGAAAGGAGGAATAACACAAAAACAATGATCCAGAGAGGAACAGAATGAGAAATAATCAGCATGTGTGGAAGAGATTATGGATGTGCATGGGAGAGCGCATGAGGTAGTCATTGGAAGCACATTTGAAAGACAAGAAAACAGACACACAAACGGGATTCCACAATTGGTAGAATAAGGAGATGCGTTAATGGAGGTGGACAACCAGCCTGGACTTTTTGAGGGTGAGCAGATGAGAGAAATTTAAAGAGGAATGTGTGCAACCTGGGGTGTCTGGGAGAAAATAGAGGTATGAACAGGGCAGGAGGAACAAGCTCCGATAAAATAGAGAAGCCATCAAATTGAGGCTGGTGGGAGATTGACAGTCTTTGGGAATTCTCCCCTTGCCTCAAGCTATCAATGGTGGAGAAAGCTTTGTTTTCGACCACCTCAAAGGAATAAGATGTGCAGCACCAGGCCAGAGGAGGTAGGAAGGGGGGGGGGGTGGAGCTCCATATGAAACCGTGATGGCCTTGTTGGGCCTCAGAAATGCCTTAACTCAATAAAGAATACCCAATCAGTGATTAGCCTTTCATGCCAGCTTGATGATATTGTCCTTCCTTTAAAAGTTATGGCATATAAGGAGGCCAAGGAGTTCCATGGACTGCACCTCTACCATTGGCTGTCCAGATGAATGGATTGGATATTTTCATTGCTGATCCTTGTGGAGAGACGATGTGAGGCCTTGTGGAGAGACTTGCCTGCATTGAACATTACATTCCAACTAGCTGGCCAGCGGCTTCAATGGTCTGGGTCTCACGATTCAGTTGTAGCCAGCCTTTCACAAGTGTGATGTATTGTTCTGCACAAGGTGGAGTCATCATCAAGTGGTAAAGTTGGTGTTCAAACAAATCAGATGGATCATTGATATAGATCTAAAGGGGCTGTCACACCTTGACGATTTAACCAGCGTATGCAGATTTATGAAAAATTTGTCTAAAATGCTGGCACACGTCCAATACGTTATGCGTACGTTAGTTGCACGCTGAAAAACACTACCATAGGTCGTATTACGCTGGTTTAAAACGTTGTACTTTTTGGTTGTCCAAAAAATTTTGCATGCTTTAAATTTTACGACGTACTCGGCGTTTGGCTCACACGTTCCGCAACGCTGGCCATAAGTTGTAGGCACGTTATGCGATCGTTGACACACGTTAATTGTATGTTACTCATAAGTCGAAACACGTAGAGGTAACATTCACGTACCCGAAACTTATTTCTAACCTATGAGCAACGTTTTGTAAGCACGCTACACGAACGTTGTTCACACTTCGCAACACGCTACTTGAAAGTTCCTCATACGTCAAAACACATCAAAGTAATGTTTAGGGTACCCGTGACTTATTTATAACCTATGAATAACGTGATTGGGAATTATTACGCTATGCATACGCTAGACTATCGTTGGGCATAAGTTGTGGACGACTAAAACACGATAAACAATCGTTGGTATAACTTATCTATAAGTTATCGAAGCGTTCTGTGTTCATTACTCGTACATTATGCATTTGTCAAAGTCGTTTTTAATACTTTACAAAGTAAAACAAAGAAATATTTCATCGTGGGAATGAGGAAAAAAAATTTGCCGAAAAGAACATCGAACAATGGTGCAAAGTAGTCTCCTATTCGTGGACGATAAGAGGATCCATCATCACCCACACCCTCCCCATCACGCTCACATACTACTACTGACATAGACATACGACTACTACCAATGCTACTACTATTACTACTATTACTACTGTCACACACACCAACTACTGCTAATAGTATTACTACTGTCACACACACCAACTACTGCTAATAGTATTACTACGACTGATACTACTGGCATTGACATCTACTCAACATGGAGTCTGGAACAATGATGGGTTCCTCTTGTGAAGCCCATTTGTATATACCAATTCCCCTTAACGCTGCCAATACGCCATTACACGGTAGATGTAAGTTAGAAACACGTTCAGTAAGTGCTGTGGTCGTCTGGAAGACGTCAATCTAATTCGTCTACATACGACAATGTGCGCTTTAGATACGTTACACATAGGTTCATAGCATGTTACTCAAAGGTTAGAAGCACATTATACTTAGGTTCAAAGCATGCTACACATAGGTTAAACGCACATTACTCATAGGTTCATAGCACGCTAGTCATTGGTTCAAGGCAAGTTACAAATAGGTTCAATGCACGTTACTCATAGGTTTCAAGCACGTTAAACATAGGTTCAGAGCACGCTACTCATAGGTTAAAAGGACGTTACCCATTGGTTGAAAATTAGGTTGCGGGTATGTTAGATATTACCTTGACGTGTTTCGACTTATGAGTAACCTACAAGTAACGTGTGTCCGACGTGTGTAAACGATCGCGGAGCGTGCCAGGAACATATGACAATGCATGCGGAACGTGTGAGCCATACGCCGAGTACGTCGTAAAATTTTCAGCATGCTTGAAATTTCACGACGTATTACACGTACCACGTAATATGACAGCATACTTCATTGTTTTCCAGCCTACTCTTAACGTATACACAACTTACCTGTACCGTATTTGACGTGCGCCTAGTGTTTTAGACACATATTTCATAGGCCGGCAAATGCTGGCAAAATCGTCAAGGTGTGACTGCGATGTTGACACTTCAAATTCTCAGGCGGTTATGATTTAAATCGGCGTCCGGCAGGTTCTTAACAGGCTATGCCACGAGTTCGCCGCGATACGTTTAGCACGCTATGCGTAAGTTAAACTATCGTTGGGCATAGGTTGTGAACGCCGACAACAGGCTAAGCATTCGTTGGTAAAAGTTATCAATAACACAATGAAACGTTCTGTGCCCGTTACGAATATGTTATGCATACGACCAACACGTTATGAATACGCCCAAAACTTAAAAAAAAACATCAAAATTTCAGCGTACGCCAACGTTTTACATACATTTTTATACGTTGCCATTGCTGGCTAAAACGTCAAGGTGTGACAGGGCCCGAAGAGAATGCCTTGTGGAACCCTAGCCTGAGGAAAAATATAATGTGAGGACACCAATCAGGGCCACCTGTTTCTGCTCACAGACAAAATCAGACAATCACTTAAATAGGGGGCCATAAATAGCAAACTAAGAAAACTTTTTTTTTTGTTTTTTTTGTATACCTTGGTCGAGGCTCGTACGAGAGCTAACACACAACTCACAGCAAGGAGGCATGAGACAAGAGGAGCGGGAGTGGAAGGGACAAAACAGTGGGGAACAGACACATTAGGTGAACTGTGGAAGGGAGAGGGATGGGGATGGGACGGGGAACATGGCGAAGAGAAGATGGACATTTCAGGGACTTTCAGGAAGGAAAGCAGGAGAAATGAAGGAAGTGGGCTTGGGTGGATTATCGGGGGTAGAAAAGATCGAGGATTTGGATGGGGGAAGATAAGAGGTGGTGCTGAACAGCTGTTTTGAAAGCCTGGAGGGAAGAATGGGAAAGATTAGAGTGAGGAAGTTTATTCCAAAGGTGGGAAAAAAGAGGAATGAAAGAGTGAAGATGAGCAGTGATTCGTGATTTTGGTAGTTTTACCAGAAGGGGGTTGTTGGCGGACCTTGAGCGCCCTGTGGAAATGTGGTGGGGACAAATCGCAGAGAGAGCAGGGGGGGCAAGGCTGGAGAGGAGTCGGTAGAAGACAGAAAGACCACCGACCAACCTGCGGTGATTGAGTGAGAGGCCCAAAGACTCAGCTTCATTGCGGGAGATGCCGATGATCTTAAATGCCCTGGTTTCGACAGCGTGAAGCCGAGAAAGGTGGGAGGCAGGAGCACCAGCCCAGAGGGGAGAGCAGTACTCCATCAGGCTACGGACAAAAGGTTTGTAAGTGGTCAGGAGCTCAAGAGGGCCGAGGAAGGACTTAGCACGACGGAGGATTCCCAGTCGGCGACTGGCTTTTGAGGCGAGGTTGGAAATGTGACTTTCTCAGGAAAGGTCATGGCAGATAGTGAGACCCAGAAGCTTGAAAGAAAAGACTTCTTCCAGAGGATTGTTGAGAAAGTGGATGGGGGGGGGGGGGTTTGTAAACGGTCCTTTTGAAGAGACATAGTGAGTGTGAGATTTGTCTGGATTCAAAGACATGTTCCACGTGTTGGACCAGTTTGTGATTTTATCCAGATCTGCAGTGAGTGAAGAAGCTGCTGCTTGCCGGTCTGAGGGATGACAGATGGTACAGCAGAGGGTGGAGTCGTCGGCAAAGAGAAATAGAGGATTTTCCAGAGAGTCTGAGAGATCATTGATGAAAACCAGAAAAAGAACAGGGCCCAGAACGCTACCTTGAGGAACTCCAGCCTGCACAGGAAGAGGGGATGAAAGAACTCCATTTAGGGCCACACGTTGACTGCGACAGGAGAGGAAGTCTGCGAGCCATGAGTGGAGATGGCCTTGAATACCATGGGAAGAGAGTTTGGTGAGTAGGGCAGGGTGCCAGACTGTGTCAAAAGCACGTGATATGTCCAGGGATACGGCTCGGATTTCCTGTCTGGCATTGAGGACCTCCATCCATTGATGGGAGAGGAGAAGCAGCATATCCAGGGTAGAGTGACCTGGTCTGAAACCAAATTGATGATTGGAAATCAAGCCATTGGAGAAGAGGAAGGATTTCATATCTGAGGCGATGATGGATTCCATCACCTTGCTTATGATTGGGAGAAGGCTGATTGGTCTGTAGTTACAGGGATCTGTTTTTGCACCTTTTTTATGCAGGGCAGTGATGTTAGCAGATTTCCAAGCAGATGGCAGATGACCTGGGGCAAATGAGAGGGTGAATAGAACAGAGAGAGGGTGAGCAAGAGCAGAAGAGCAGGCTTTGAGGACACGTGGGCTGATGCCGTCTGGACCGGTTGCAGAATCTGACTCGAGGTTTGAAATCAAGCTCTCCACCTTGTCAGGAGAAAAGGATACAGAGTCCAGGGACAGTTGGGTGCGACTGGGTAAAGTGGGTAGAGATAGAGATGGGTTTAGGACACAAGATTTAGCTGCAAACACCGAGTTTAGACATTCAGCTTTATCACGTGTGGAATCAGCAGTGCGGCCATTTGAGGTAAGGGAGGGGATGGAGGGGGAACATACACCAGAAACAGATTTGATTAAACGCCACCAGGATTTTGAGGAGGGAGAGAGGTTTGAGAGTTCAGACTTGAGATGAGAAAGATGTTGTTTTCTGGCTCTCCTAAGGGTAGATACACACTTGTTCTGAGCTTTGTGGAAAGAACTGAGATTGCCCTCAGTTGGGTTTGCTTTCCATGAGGCAAAGGCAAGTTGTTTCAGGACAACTGCCTCGCCACAAGCTTCAGTAAACCAAGGGCGGGAGGAAGGGTAAGACAACTGAACACGAGAGGGGATAAATCTGTGCATGAGGGAGAGCAAGTTTCTTTGAAAGAATTCCCAGGATGAGTTGATGTTTGAGAAAGTAGTGATAGGAGACCAGTCTGTAAGTTTGATGGCTGCTCGGAGACCCTGCCAGTCGGCTTGAGTGAAATGCCAGACTCGACGGCGGTGAGGTGGTTCTCTGATAACAGCCAGAGAGATGTCCACTTTGACAAGGACGTGGTCAGAAGAACCAATTGGAGCGAAGGAAGAGCAGCAGATATTGTCAGGGAAATTTGTCAAAATCAGATCCAGAAGAGATGGAGTACCATTGGTTGAGATCTGGGTCGGGAAGTTGACCGATTGAGTCAGTCCCAATGAGTCGCAGAAAGCTTTTGCTGAGGTGCCATGGCAGGTGAGAGAGGTACCCACACCTAGCCAACTGGTGTGATGACAATTGAAGTCACCACATAAGAGGAAGAGAGAGTTTGGATGAGAAGATAGAAGATGGTCCATGTTTTCGGATAGTGAGGTGTAGATGGAGTCATCACTGTTCGGTGGACGGTACAGTACACATATAAACATGAGGTGGGAGTGGAGGGGAAGCCGAAGCCAGAGGTATTCCTGGGGGTGTGGGGGAGTGAGAGCAGTGCATGGAGAGTGAGGAATAGAGTCTTTGATGAAGAGAGCAACACCTCCACCAGGACGAGGCTCAGGTCTGTCATACCGTAAGAGGGAGTAGGCAGGGAGAGATACTTGGGAGTCAGACACGTCGTGGGAGAGGAAAGTTTCTGTTAGGCAGATAATGTCTGGTTTGTCAGTGGCAACCTGTATGGAAAGATCTGAAAGGTTTGAGCGAAGGCCCCGGATATTTGAGGTCCACACTTTTAATGAAGAGGAAGGGGAGGAGGCTTTGGGTGCAGGAGGTGGAGGGGAGGGGAGGGTAGGACAAGGGACGAGGGGGCAGGTAAGGAGGGTTGCTGAAGGAGTGTGGGGTATTGCAGAACAGCGAGGGGAGGGGGCCGAATGAGGAGGAGAAAAGGCTCTGTGGTGCTGGGGGAGAGGGGGACAAGAGACAAGGAAGAAGGCAGTTGAGGATTTGAGGAGGTGGAGTGAAGAGATGGAGGTGAGAGGGCAGTGGAGGGAGGCAGGTTGGTGGATGAGAGGGGGGCAACTTTGAGAAGGAAGAGTGAGGGGGATGAAAGGTGGGAGAAAGGTGAGGGGGAATTTTTGAGAGAGGTGAGAGGGAGGGTTGGAGGGAGAAGAGTGGGATGGTTGCTTTGAGAGTGAGAGTGAGGGGTGAGGGGGTGAGTTGGCACTGAAGTTGGAAAAAAAGAATGTTTGATGGAAAGCGAGCATCCATGGCAAACTGTGGTTTTTAAAAGTTTTAGGTCAGAGATGCGATTTAACACAATTCTTGATGGATGCAATGAAGGCGAATTCAGAGCATGGAGAGAAGAAGCGCTGTAATAGTTGGATTTTTTAGGCAAGGAATGAAGGAGAGCTCGAAATGAGAGCAGTCTGTTAAAATAGCAGAAGAGTAGTGCATTGTGAAACAGTAAAGAGTACCACATGTGTGAGAGAGGAAGATGAAGCATTATAAGATCGTTTTTGTAGTTAAAAATAATGTATGAGAGAGTTCAACAGATTAGGTCATGGAAGTGTAAAAAAAAAAAAAAAAATCGAGGAAGAAGACGAGGAGGAAGTTAAGAGGAAGAAGAAGAAGCAGAATCGGGAGAAGGTGAGCGTGTTGTTGTTGTTGTTGGGTATATATATATATATATATATATATATATATATATATATATATATATATATATATATATATATGTATATATTTTTTTTTGTTGTTAATATTAATATATGAGAGAGTTCAACAGATTAGGTCATGGAAGTGTAAAAAAAAAAAAATCGAGGAAGAAGACGAGGAGGAAGTTAAGAGGAAGAAGAAGCAAATCGGAAGAAGGTGAGCGTGTTGTTGTTGTTGTAGGGTATTTTTTTTTATTTTTATTTTTTTGAGATAAGAAAGAGATTAGTTAGGAGAATGGGGGATGTTTGGAAAGTGGGGAGGATCAAAATTGAAGGTAATGGGGAGGATAGAAATTGAAGGTATTGGGGAGAAAAAACAAACAAACAAAAAAAAAACGACCGAACAACAAGTGGAACTGGTAGGCCTCAAGCACAGGTGAGAACGTCGACAAAAATACTCACAAAATAGCACGATTTTTGAAACAAAACCGAACTAGCAACACACAGTAATATGTAGGTGAGAAAATTAAACAGTTAAAACGGGACAAATAACAACCGGAAACTTAGCTTTGAGAACGTCAACAGGGAGCCCCAAAGGAGACCTCTCGCTGCTCTAAAACCGGAACCGGAATCCTTAGATTCAAACTTAGAAATCAAGGTTAGATGTCAGATGCTATCAAAGGCCTGAGAGATATTCACCGATGGCCATAACCTCTTGCTTGTGGTTCAGGGCACCCACCATTGCTGTGTCAGAGGAAGTAGCGTATGCAAGGTGGAATGGCCGGTTCAGAAGCCAAACTGGTTGTCAAAGATAGGTGAGTTAGAAAGCTTGGTGTTGGATTAATGGTTAAGATGGCTGGCTTAAGGTCTTAGGGTCCTTGAGTTTGAGCCCCTGTTGTGCTGTTAAATAACACCAGGTGGGTTAACTTAGCCTGTCATCCTTCTGAGCTCAGCAAAATGAGTACCAGCTTACTGGAAACAGTGGGGCACTGCATCAGCGGCATAGCCACACTCCCAGCAATGGTGCAACCAGAAGCCACAGGCTGCATATGAAGTAATGATGTTGAGTGAGTTAAAGAAGAGATTTCGTATCTGTGGTCGGCTGCAATGGTCGACACCATTACTTTGCTTATGATGGAGAGCAGACTGGTAGTTCTGTAGTTGAGAAAAATCAGTTTTTGAACCTTTGTTATGGATAGGAGTAATGTTTGCAACTTTCCAAGAAGGAGGAAGTTCTCCATGAAAGAGATAGAGTATAATAGGACTGAAGCACAGTTACTAAGCATCAGGACCAGTTGCAGAAGAGGTGACGAGCTGGGGAAGAAACATCTCCAATCTGGCAGGGGAGAAGTCCACATGCTGTATCGGACATTGTGTAAAGGTGGAAAGGGTGGGTACAGGAAGGGATGGATATGGGACCTTGGCCTTTTTTGTGAAGACAGAGCTAAATAACTCTGATTTTTCTCGAGCAGTGTCTTGAATGACTCCATGCTTTTGGAGGAAAGGAAATGGAAGGAGAATTTGTACCAGACACAGATGTGACCAGTTCTTCCCAGGCTTTTGAGGATGGTGAGAGACTGGAGAATTTGGATATTAGTGAGCCTGAAATGTTAGGCCCAAACTCTTTGTAGGACAGATACACAATGATTCTGAGCTTTGCGGAGAGACTACAAGTTGTCATCAGTTGGGTTGGTCTTGCAGGAGCAGAATGCAGGTTGTTTTCTTGTGATGACCTCACCATATACATATGTGCATGAGGACTGAGATAATGGATAGAAAAGTTAAACTTGGGATGGAATGAACTTGTGAAGAGGATAAATTAGTCTGTTGTAGAAGACATTCCAGTAGCAGTCAATGTTATAATATAAGAGCTTATGTGAGATGGACCATTCTTGACTGCAATAAGCAGATTTTGGCCAGACCAATCAGCCTCAGCAAATTGTCATAACAGTCTGTAACTTGGGTGTTCTCTTATACTGTAACTGCCAAAAAATATTCAAAGTTCAAAACACCCACTTTTACAAACACATGTTCAGAAGAGCTGAGAGGAGCTGAGAAGGAATAAGTCAAGTTTGGAGAAAAGCTTGACATAACGAGGTCCAGTAATGGATATTTGGAATTTGGGGAGATGTGTATTGGAAAAGAATCAAACCAAATAAGTCCAGTTGTTTTACAGAATGACTTAGCTGCTCGGCCATGTGTGGACATATGTCAACCGACACCAGGCCAGCTAGCATTGTGGCAATTAATGTCTCCACAGTTTAGGAAGAGTAAATATGGGTGAGCAAAGAGGCAGTGTCAACGTTTGCAGAGAAAGCCTTTATCTAATATATAAAGCTGAGTTTGTGGCTGTGGATGGATGTGTGGATGTGTGGGTGTGTGGGTGGATGTGTGGGTCTGTGGGTGGGTCATAAGCGCCACCCATTCTTCAAGCCATGCCTTCCTGCTCCTTTCCCTCCAGCCGTCCAGAAATTGCCACCATCTTTTTTGCTCCACATAGCTCAAATTGTTTATAGGCCTCTAATGCACATTTGAAAACTCGACAACGCATCTTCTCTCATTAAATAAAGATACAGTTTTGAGGAAATAAAGGTACATTTTTGATGACAACTCAAACGAGGTAATGCATGTTTTGTCTGCAGCGAGCGCGGCAGCAGTCTAGTCTATACCGCGCAATGAAGGTACGTTATATCTCAAATGCAGAGGAAAGAAAATGATGATATTTCATTAAAACAAAAAAACTTTGGTTTTCGCCAGACTTTTCAAGGCTTATTAAACAAACTGAAGTACATGTAATATTGTTGTGGTGCCGGTTTGGTGGCGAGGACGATCGCTAGATGAAGCAGTCGGGCCATCTCCCACCGAACACCGGAATTGAAGATCGTAACCTTAGGATAACTCCGAAGGTCACGGGTCCCTTCGTTTACCGTGGACGCCAATATTTTGACGGCGTCTGGTAGGGTTAATTGTCTAATTCCAATTTACCTAAGTACCCACCCCATCTAACGACCGGGGAAGCCACACCCTCGGACGACTTTGTCTGAACAGTCGCTGTTACCGACTCGGATCCGGCGTAACCGAGCGGGGATGACCAAAGCCTGACGGACCAAATGAACAATTTACAGCACAAACGGCCTCACTATTTCTCAAGCCCACACCGTGCTGGGTCAATGGTAGAAACGACAGGGAACGAGCTGGTACATTTAACAGGGGTTTATTTACAATAATCAGGAATGGAGACACAGAGCAGACTTAATCACGAATATGCAGGAAAATGTACAATGGAATCACTTAAACAGTTCTACTTACAGACTGGCCAGAGACAGACACAAACACCCAAAAATAAATGGACCTTGTGGGTCTTTATTCGGCCCTTCAGCCGAGGAGGATAGTTCAGCTGGGGGTCAGAATCTGGCCGGGTACCTGGCCGCCTCATGCGGTTTCACAGACTCCAACCCACCATGGTGGGACTCAAACCCACGACCCGGAATCCAACGAGCCCCCGATCCTGGCTGCCACGAACGACAATACGAGCACCACGGTCCTGGCCACCACGAACGACGATATGAGCACCACGGTCCTGGCTGCCACGACCACCACTACCACGAGGAACCCCAGAAAAGACCACAGACCAAAGGCTAAAGAGCCCCGACCCCCAACTCGACCACCTTTCTTATCCTCCCCCCCCCACCCCCACGAAAGGTGGAGGGATCCGCTCTGAGGTAACTCGCCTCCGGATTGGTCAGGGGGCGTCGAGCGATCGGTGTCCTCCCTTCATTAGACGAGGCGAACATCCCATCTGGCTGGGACGGAGTCGGCCCTGAGGCGAGGGGGCTCCGCCCACGACTGTCGCCTTGAACACGTGGGTTATGGCGCCGTGGTGTGAAGTGAATTAAAGTAGAAAACAAACTAGAAAGAAACTTGCAGCGCACATACACTTAATCACCCATTAAACATAGGGACGGGACCCTAACTACAAACACATACTTATCGAAATAACTGAACTGCGGGGACTCTGTCAGTTGTGTGCAAATGGCTGCCAAATTCGTAACAATAATATGTGAAGTAAATAAACATTAAAACCGGCTTGGTTGTGAAATATCTGCGTCTGTAATTAATAAGTTGGGAGGCCGCTGGGGAAATTACCGAGAGATATTTATCATGAACACATGCAGTTTAAAGAAGTCATGTACACGTATACTTTAAGGTCATATAAAATGTACATGTCTACTTCTGTACATGCAACATCCCCTCTGAGTATATGTAGATTTTAAAACTGAACAAGGTACGTTTTCATTACAATGAAAATACTCATGATTAATATTTGAAGGTTTTAATAAAAAAAAAAAAAAAAAAAATTAGTGCATTGTATGTGCTGTATGCTGGTGAGATGTTCAGTGGTGTATTGTGACCAAGCAGCTAGCTAGCGCTTGCCAAGCCAGCCATTCCTTATCAACGGTTTCTCATGGAGTGTTTTCTCGAGTGCTAAAGCCACTTGGCAAGTGCTCTGCAAGAAACTTGGTAACTGAACACACCTCAGATTAATTACATGGCGATGAGGATAAACATCTCTTCCATCACTTCTTTCAGCCATATCGATGAATTCGTCCCTCAGTGGGTGGGATGGAAAGAGGGACCCGACGTTGCCGGGTGACCCTGCAAGTATACTATATGGAGTCATCGGAATCGGAGGAATGGTACACCATCTAAAGAAACAATACAGTGAGTCCTCGCTGTATGTTGTCCTGCAACATGTTATTTCAGTTGAACTTCGTTGATCAATTCCTACCTTTTGTGCGATTTACATCGTGAAAGTTTGGCTTGTTTCACTATAAGCATGTTTGAGTTGCGTGGAACAACTTTACATAGCACACGGTGGAGCATCATTGATGAGTATTCATAGTCGCAGTGAGGTGATGGAAAACATGGAGTGACTGCTTTCAATGTGGATAGAATATATGAACCAGCATCATGTGCCCCTGCGCTTACTAGTTATTCATGCAAAAGCCAGCAGTTTGTACCTTGTGAGCAGGAGGAGATGAGTGCAGCCAGGAGGAATCCTTCAATGCAAGTAGAGGCTTGAACGATTTATGTGCTGATGTTTTTTTGTATACATAGTGGAGGCTCGTGGAAGAGCGAATACACTGAATGGATCAGGATGGAACAGACAAAAACAGGACATAAACACACATGCAAAGGGTGGATAAGATGAAAACACAAGGAAACTCCAAGAAGAATAAGTTGGAAAATTGGAAGGAGGAGGGATTTGGGTGGGGTTAACAAGGGGAGAAAAAAAATCATGGTTTTGGATTTGAGATGGTGGTGAACAAATGCCTTGAAGACCTGGAGGGAAGAATGAGATTGAAGAGAATGTGGAAGTTGGTTCCATTGGTGGAAAAAGAGGAACGAATGAGGAGGTGAGCAGTGATTCTGGATTTTGGGAGTTTCACCAGAAAGAGGTTGGCATTGGACCACATGCACCCTGTAGAAACCTGGGGGTGGAGACAAAACATGGAAAGTTCAGAGGGTATCAGACCAGAAAGGAGGTGGTGGAAGACAGAGAGACCACTGACCTGTCTTCGATGGCTAAGTGATAGACCCATTGACTCAGCTTCATTGCGGGAAATTCCAATAATGTTGAAGCTGAGCAAGATGTGTGGCAGAGGTTCCAGCCTGGAGGGGAGAGCAGTTCTCCATCAAGCTGCAGATTAAAGCCTCATAGATGGATAGGAGTGCTGTGCGAAGAAAGGACTTTGTACGACGGAGGATGCGCAGTCAGCAATTGGCTTTGGAGGTCAACTTTGAAATGTGGTTTGCCAAGGAAAGATCACGGCTGATAGTGAGACCAAGTTTGAATGACTGAACTTCCTCAAGAGGATTATTAAGAAAGTAGATAGGAGGCTTTGCCAGACAGTCCTTTCGGAGAGAGAAAGAGAGAGTGCGATTTGTCAGCATTGAAAGACATATTTCAAGTATTTGATCAGTTTGTGATTTTGGCAATGTCTGAATCAAACAGAAAATTAAACACTGCATCGGAATCATCAGAAGGAACCCGAATAAGTAAAGAGGAGGAATCTGGATAGGATTCGGGTTTCAGCCGCAACTCCACAACCCTCAAACCCATCCAGGTGCAGCCAAGTGAGCCTTACAGAAAACTTTCTGCAATAATTCACTCCTCCCTAGACAGGTAGACAAATAAAGAGAAGTACAGAGTCAAATAGATGAAAAGAAAAAGCAAGAATTACAATAAATAAAGAGAAATGTGAAAAAGTAGAAAGAAGTCTGAAGGGAAAATAACAAAGGTGTTGGGAAGAACCTGGGTGGATAGATTTCAGAAATGACTCCCCAGGCTTGAACGCAGCAAAAGGTACAAGCTACCAGTGGTCCTTTTTTCATGCATGGCTACAGAGTGTGGGGGCAGCACGCTGACAGTGGATCCAGATGATGTAGAACGAGTCTTACCTGCTTGGCCCAAATGGCCTGGCCTAGATTAACAGACATGTGATGGAACAGGTGTCATTGAGTGGTCCCTTGAACTGCCCAGAGCCACAATAGGGATGCAATCTCTTCCATGGCTTTAAGAGTACAAGGGGTTAATGAATAGTTTGACAGCAATGGACTTTTTACAGGTGTCTCCTCATCATGTAACCCTGATTTCTCTGAACTCATTCCTCCATCTTCGATAAAACAGAAACACAAAAATTGAAACGATAAACATGCTGTTTGCAGCAGAGCCAAAAGACTTGCAGATTTAAACTTGGCAATCAATGCTAGAGCCTCAGCCTCCACTCATGATCTGTACAGGTCCCCGGTATTGCACAATTAATGTAAAAAAATATTCAGGGAATATCATCTTCATGAACATTTCCTGACACATTGAAAAAATAAATAAAAAGTTGGCATTTCTTGGATGATTGTGAGCATCTTGTTTCAACATCTTTTTGCTAGCCCTCTCCTGAGCAAGTTGCAGAAGACCAAGGTTTGACTTCATGAACTGAATTTCCATAATTTCAATCAGGTTCACGGAATGTTGGATCCAACAAATTAATTTAATGATCACTTGCTTCATTTGCTACTATTACTGGAACATACCCTTCTGGTGCTGCAGGTGATTCTTCAATAAACATGAAGCATACCAGACTTGGTGGCATAATGGTAAAGAGCATTCACTCCGAGTCTAGGAGGTCAGAGGTTCCAAACTCGGCCTAGTCATATTGAAGACTTTAAAAATGGTACGTGCTGCATCCTTGCTTGATGCTCAGCATTTAGAGGATAGAGCACGGATAAACAACCAAAGGTTGGCAACACTATTGCAGGCTTTGATAAGCCTAATGGTTTCCTCCTGGGTGGAAGTTCCTTGTTAGCGAATTCATGTTTTATTACGATATTACGAGCTGAAGTACCCGGCATATTACGGGGAATTCAATGAAACATACTCACTCGAGGCCCTGAACATGGAGGTGCTATAATAAACCTGTGTAAAGCAATCTTTTTAAAAACAGGCACATGCATAACATTATCATAATTATAATTGTGTTGTTGACAGCAAATCACTACAACCTGAACATACGATCTTCACAAACCATATTACTTGAGCACTCCCGGGGGGAAGAAAAAACGCAGGCAGTGTATAAGCATAATTTCAGATTGACGTCCGAAAGCCAGTTATTTGGTTTTATCAAGGGTCAATTTTGTTTTTTTTATCCAAACATATCCCTCGACCCTTCTCTGGATGAAAGAGGAGGCCATGAAAAGTTTGGCCACACTTGTTCCTGTGGAGTCCAAATGCATAAACCAATGAACAAACAAACAAACTTTTTTCTTTATATATTAGATGATACAGGTTTGGGCACACCACAGCAAAAAACATTCATTAATGATAATTAGAACAGTGTTTTGGACATTTCACATGCAGGGCCACCCTCATTCTAAGCAAAAATGGTGAGCTCTTTTGGAGCTTCTTCTGAACAGTTTGAACTTGTCAAACTCATCAAAGCAACGACAGGTTCGTAACACAGAGCATGTGGGTTTTTCATCCATAAAAACGGCGGAGGGACAACCCGCATCACTGGACCTGCTGTGGCGGTAACGGCTCGAGAAGGAGCGAGCTCAAGTCGGGAGCTCGAGGAGAGGTTCTGCACGGTGAGAGCAGATTGAGCCGAAGATGCTTTTCCATTCCGAGGAGGTCCCTCGACTCGCCGCCACGCTTGGGGGGCCCGCGTTTGACAAGTCCATTACAGGCGTCCGCCCATCGCCCGTCAATCCTCATGCATAATTTAAGCAAACGGGGATTGGCCCAAGAGGCTGGGGTCGCATGAACGACACGACCAACAATTACAAGCCTTCGGGCTTTATTTACAGCCACGGTGACGGCGGAACGTCGAGCTGACGGTGCGAGACCGCGGCGTCGGGGATCTATGTACGACAAGCTAGCTGTTTAATTGTTTACCAAGTAACTCGAACATTGCGAGCAGCACAACCCGAGCGAGGCACGACCCGCGCGTGGCAAGACTCACATGCTCAGTAGGAATTTGTCGGGGTACTCCCAAAACGTGTGATACGTTTGTTTTAATCTGAGCAAAGCAGAGTATGTTTGGATTTGACTGTTGTGTGCAAGAGATAAAGGATTCGCAACGCAAACTAAAAGATGTTTTGGACTTCATGCGTTGGTTTGGGGGTTACAAAGGTAGCTGTTTCACAACGCAGCCTTGACAGCTTTAACCAAGCGAAAAACAGGTGGATTTACTAACCGGCCAACGACAGAGAAAACATGGTTGCAACTCGTCACAAGCTCTGAAAAAAACTGTTCATCTGAGACCTGGAGGCAACTGTGCAGAAAAGAAATCACGTGGTTTATTGGTAGGAACATTGGAGGTTGGGGGTACAGACCCATCTGAAGGCAGTTCAGTATTAATGATTTGGATTTGAACCTTCAAGTCGAGTTATTTTCAGAAGTGCCATATCACTGTTGTATTATGGGTAAACCTAGCTGGTTAATTAACAACCTTCAGGATGAGAAAGTTTTCCTGCCCCACCTGGTCTGGTCTTCATGTGATGCCAGTGCACTCACTCGTGTTGAATGTTATTCACTTCCCTTGTTTCCAGGTCATTCTCAATCTTACTCTTCTCCTGCACTTTCTACTTTAAAATATAAAACAAAGATCATACCTGTGCTAGAGTGAAATTTCAGTCTTTACAGGTGAGCTAGTTACTTTTTCACAAAGAAAACAAAAAGGAAGTGAAGCTTGGGATAGTGGTGGACACGAACAGGGAAGAGTATACAGGAAAAGGAAAGCAAGAAAGGACAGGGAATTGAAGCAAAGGAACAAGCAGTTAAGTAAAACGAATGAATAGTCAATCGTGAGATGGGAATGCAAAAGGATGCTGAAGGTTGAACATGGAATGAAGGAAAAGGTGAAGGAATAAAAGCACTTCAAAGTGTCTGTGAATGAAATTGTAACCTCTGTAAATTTAGCTTTTTTAAAGAACTAGCAGAGCACCTACTCTCTGGGTGGGTCGAGTTTGCACATTACTTGCTGAAAAAAGATGGTCTCTGTTTTGCAAGAATACTATAGATGTTTGCTTGGTGTCTGCCCAAAAGGTTCTCGATGGTCTAAAGGTCTAAAGGTTACGTTCCAATAATAGTGAGGGCCGAAGGGGGTCAAAAAGGTCTAATCTCTCAAGCATGTAAAAAGTGTCCAAAAAGCTCGAGGTAAAAAGTCCTAAATGATCAAGCATCCAAGCTGTCTAACATGTCTGAAGGGTCTAAGGGGTCTAATGGGAGTCAAGGGACTTGAGGGATGTTCATGTTGAAAGGGTCTGTGGGGTCTAAAGCTTCTTGGGGTCTAAAGGGTATTAAAGGTCGAAAGGATGAAGGGGTCTAAATATGTCTAAAGTAATGAATGGGTTTAAAAAGGTTGGAGGGGTTTTAGGGGGTTTTAAGGATCTTGAGGGTCTTTTGGGTCTTATGGGAGAGAGGGGGAGAAGGAGGGGAGGGAGAGGAGGAGAGAGACAGGGAAGTGAGGGAAGAGATAGAGAAGGGGAGAGAGGGGAGGAAGGGAAAGGGGAGGGGGTAGGGAGGATTTGAGGGAGGGGAAGGAAGAAGTTTCCTTCTGTATCCATCCTGTCCACTGCATCAATCGCTACCACATTGTTTGTCCAATTCTCCCTCTATTTTGTCCTTCAACTCCACTGTTGGTGTCAACCCCCCCCTACCCTCGCTACTGTTCATTTTGTCCTATTGCATCCTGATCTGATTTACATTCTAGCTCTTCCAGGAGCCTTGACTCTGTATACAAAAAGCCATAGGTTAGCAACCATTGTACAGGCTTCATGGGCCGAATGATCTCTTTCTCTGTTGAAGTTCCTTGGAAAGGAAGTTATCTATGATATACTGTGAACCGTGTTGTCTGTTCGTGCGTTTGTCTGTCTCCCATTTACAGTGGCTGCTTCTCGCGCTGCATTTAAAAAGCTTAATATTATATTCATTTTTGAAATGATGGGAGAACATGCATGAGTAATGTTGATGCCAAATTTTATTTTGCAACCAGGATATTTTGCCCTCTTTTTGGAGAAATCCAATCTTCGTCACCCTTTGTTTCAGCACCATTTTGTGGTGGAGGGTATAAGTAGCTCAGAACTTTGGTTCTGCATGAAAGCAAGAGTGCAACACAATTGACCTTTTTAAAGTCCATTAAATATTATTTAAAATGATGGATTATCTTCAACTTTTCCCATCACTGGGGGAAGGTACTTTTGCTAGCTTTTCCCATTACTTGGAGGTAGTTTTAACACTGTATAGGAATTTATAACAAAAATTAACTGCCGACCTCCCAGACTCAGAGCAGACGCTCGAACCATGACACCACCGCGACTGGTTTCCTCACCTTACAACCCCCTTAATCACAAGAAAAACAACAAAAAGCACTCTGATGATGTACCTGTGCCTGCCTCACTGTTCTCCTTTTTCCCCTTCTCCCCTCCCAATTAAATACAATAACCTTGTACATTTAGAGCTGAATCCGATGGCAAAAATACCATGATATAAAAAACAAGAAGAAAAAAGCAGCCATTTATGCTTGTGCTGGTTTATCGAGCTCAAAATGGGAGGTTATATATTTTTAACAGCAAATATAAAAAAGCGATCAAGGCAGCAAGAGCGATCAAGGCAGCAGTCTATTCCCTATCCATCACCAGGGTCAATTTTCTTGTCTGATCGAAACAAAAATGAAATTTTCCTGTCGGTTTGGATTTGTTTTAAGAAACTTTTGCTTATTGTTTTTTCTCTCCGAGGAGCGTTTCCGAGTTTCAGGGTAGGACAGACAGACAGAAAACATCAGCCGATTATATATATACGTATCCGAGCTGCTACCCATGGAGCATCCGTGCAATGTAAAATCTGAGTTTAACAATATTATGCAAACAGCACTTAACTATTATGAAAATAACCCCGCCACTCTTTCTCCTCTCCAGCCCCTCTCCCTCTCTCTCTCCTATCCCCCTCTCTTCTCTAGTCTCTCCTCTCCCCAATCTCTTATCTCATCTATCCTCTCCCCAATCTCTTTTCTAGTCTCTCCTCTCCCCTACTTTCTTTTCTCGTCTCTCCTCTCCCTACTCTCTTCTCTAGTCTCTCCTCTCCCCCCTCTTTTTTCTCGTCTCTCCTCTCCCCCCTCTCTTCTCTCCTCTCTCCCCTTTCTCACCCCTCTGTGTCGTCTCACTTCTCCCCACCTCTTTTTCCCCATCTCTTCTCCCCCCCATCTCTCTTCTCTCCACTTAACTCTCCTCTCGTACCCCCCCAACCCCCTCCCCGCATCACGCCAGACCAGATACATTCAAAATTTTAAACGTGAAATGCGATTTTAAACGTGATTAATTTGCTTGAAAAGATTAATTTAGACCCATTTATTTGTGAAAATCCATCAGTCTTGAGTCCTCAAACCACGCAAAATTTGTTAACATTCATAAAATCAAAAGCCAAGACCACAAAACATGCCACTTACCGTTTTCTTTGAAGGAAACACTCGCCTCTCCAAATATCCCAAAGTAGACTCACTCACATAACCACAGCACCGACGCAGGCAACTCACCACGGTTCCTGTACACCAGAGGCCAATGGAGTCTCAGAGCTCTGTGGAGTGAACAAAATGGTGGCAAATTGATTTGGAAGCCCCACCCTGAATGGACAGACACCAGTTCAGACAGACTGGTGGAGAATATATATATATATATATATATATATATATATATATGTGTCGATATATATATATATATGTGTCGATATATATATATATATGTGTCGATATATATGTATATGTGTCGATATATAGATATATATATATATATATATATATATATATATATATATATATATATATATATATATATATATATATATATATATATATATATATATATATATATATATATATATATATATATATATATATATATATATATATATATATATATATATATATATATATATATATATATATATATATATATATATATATATATATATATATATATATATATATATATATATATATATATATATATATATATATATATATATATATATATATATATATATATATATATATATATATATATATGTCGATATATGTGTGTGTGTCTATATATTACATATATATGACTACTGGGCCACCCGGTATGTATATATGACGATGACAATGACGATATGCCTGATGTTGGCTTGATACTTGGGGTGGTGGGTTTGGGGTCTGAGGATCTGAGTTCAAATCCCCCTCAGCTGTTAAATTAATGCCAGGTGGGGTTGACTCTGCCTGTCCATCCTCCCAGGGTTGGCAAAATGAGTGCCAGCTTGCTGGTATCTTGTGTCGGAGAGGCGACCTGTCCAGGATTGTGCCCACTAGCCAAAGAGACTGCTTAGACAACACCAATGCTCTGCACAGAGTATGGTCCCAATGGATGGATGGATGGATGGATGGATGGATGATGATGATAGAATCGAGATACTCAAGATGAGTTGATGTGGTGTTGCTGTAGCACAGGCATGACGGACCAAATGGCCTCCTCCTGTGTCACAGTTCCTTGTATAATCCTTGTAACCATTTCACGTGGAAGTTTGGTAACCTGAGAGAAAGCAATTTATTAGTTCAGCCTTTAAAGCGAGAAACAGCCAGCAGTATGGAAATAGCTAAATTTCTCTAGAGGTCTCTCACATTCACACCTCGTACGGTTGAGAGCTCAGACTCGTTTCATTTCACCGCAAAAATACCATTTTCCATGTTTGAGACCGCTCAGGTGCTTGGCAGTCCTGGTCACCACGTGATAAGAGAATTCACAACGGTCGGTGTTCGCCCATTATCACAAATGTCGTTAAACATATTACTCTCAAATTAATCTGCTCGTTTCTAATCACAGAGGCTGCATCTGGGGGGACTTTGTACTGTTCGAGGTTCGGCCAAAAATGCGTTTGCTGTTCATGTTCCTGACTTCCGTAATTACTTGAAAGCACTTGCAAATTGCTTCCTTGTTAGATTACGAGAGCTTTTAATGAGCGCACTGCACTTGCAGTACACAGCCACGGGCTACGCTTGCTGGACATTTGGGAAACACAGAGACAGCTAAGACAGGTGACCAAACTGTCGGGAGTGTCTCACTGCCTGGACCCCATTTATAGCTTGACGTGGTCCGAAAAAGAAGACGAACACCAGGAAAGTTCTGCACGTTTTGTCCAGGTGTGTACACCGATGTAACCTGGATTTAATGCAGTTCATACACAAGTTTCAGGAGGCTCAACAGTTTCTCCTGGGGTTTTAAGATAAGTCAATAAATAAGTTTCAGATTCAGAATTTAAAGCACGTCTGACGTGCAGAGTATGTGAAAGGCTCGGATTCCACAAAGTATTGTGCAATGAGCAGTGTTATCACGTTTTTGTAAAATTATTCTCTATTTTGTATTGAGATGGTTTGTTACTCCCAGAGCATTGCTGGTGAAGTGTTTACATATCAAATAATGCTCTGGATAAAGACTCGTGTGACAATTTAGAACAAAGCACAGTGGCATTTCATTGGAAAATTTAGTTACTGTACCATTATATGATGGGACTGGTGTGGTAACAATGCAGTGTGCACACTCGCCTCTGAGCTCTCTTGCCTGGGTTCAAATGCTGAACCAGCTATAAACTCCACTCTGGTGTTTGACATGCAGGGCGAAGCATCAATATGTATGCCATCCCTCAGATGTACCTTCAGCCAGAGGAACCATCTGCCAGCACTGGACGTTGATGAACGTTCAATATGTGACGGTATTTTTCACCAAGAGTGCAGCTGACGAGTTATCGACGGCACACCGGGCCACCCAGCATGGGAAAAATTGTGGTCGTTAAAATAGTTGTAGTTTATTTTTTGTATGCAGCCTGTGGCTGCCGGTTGCATCATTGCTGGGAGCGCGGCTTGGCCGTTGATGCAGTGCCACCTGTTTCCAGTAACCTGGTACTCCTTTTGCCATCCTCGGAAGAACAACAGGCTGAGTTAGCCCACCTGGTGTTCTTTAACCGAACGATAGGGGCTCAAACTCAAGACGCTGCAGATCTTAAGCCAGCCACCTCAACTTTCAAGCAAACATGTCAGGCTTAGTTGTTGTAGTAATAGTAGTATAGTAGCATTGTCATACAATAATTTAGATCTCTCCCGTTTATCGGCAATTAAACTTCAATTAGCAGGGTACATGTCTCCGACAGGTTCATAGATGTCTCACCTCAAATGAGCAATTTTTTTTCGTTGTCTTTTGGTGGAAATGGGAATTCAACGTAAAGTGATGATGTGGACCGTGACACGCGGTGCATGTTTACCTTCTAGATAGACAAGTCTGTCTATCTATAAGACAAGTCTGTCTATCTATCTAACAGCAGTCTTGTTCAGATGAAAAACTATCGTTAATGTTGAAAATGTCATGCACAGCACAATACTTCCGAAATCCAAATAAATTATAGTTGCCACGGAAACAAGCAATTTGGTCATTTGGAAAATTTGACCAATCAAGTGTTTTACATGATGGAATGTTGTGCATAACAAATTTGGTTGATACATTTTATAATTTCTCCCTCACATGTGTTTCACATGTTTTGGGTGGCATTGACCTTGACCTTTGACTAATTCTGACCAGATTTTATCCACATATACCACACATACATACAAATAAGGTATAGTTAGAAAATGAACAAGATTGAACGATAATGAATATATGTGGAAAAATGTACGTGCCCAGACCAGGAATACAAACCCAGGTCCTCTGGCAACCCAGGTCCATACCAGTGTTCTGCCATCTGAGCTATCTGGGCAACCCACCGGCTGAGCAATGCAATTCTTCCACATATGGAAAATTTACTGGAAACTTCATCATGGCTTTACTTGAGATTACAAAGAGGTTGATCGCAAAAAAATACTGAAAACAACATCAATGTAAGTCTATGAGGGATATTAAAAATAAATATATATATATATATATATATATATATATATATATATATATATATATATATATATATATATATATATATATATATATATATATATATATATATATATATATATATATATATATATATATGAACGAGACGTTCACTGTATAAACAAACTTTGGCTTTTCTGGACTATCTTTACCTCTGCCACGAAAGGTGGATGGAGGTTATGTTTTCACTCCTGTTTGTTTGTTTGTCTGTGAGCAGGATAAGTCAAAACGTTAAGGACGGATTCAGATGAAACTTTGTTGACAGGTCCGGATGCAGATCTGGCCTATTAGGGAGTTTGTTTCAGTTCAGTGGGATACAAAACGTAAACTGTTCAGCCTTGCGGAGGTATGTACTCCACCGAGTGCCGTTCTCATTCAACATGCAACAACATATAATTGGAGAGCAAATTTTCCTCTTTTTTTGTACACATTGTCGAGGCTCGTATGAGAGCTAACACGCAACGCACAAGAGGGGCGGGAGAGGGAAAGACAAAACAGTGGGGAGCAGAGACATTAGGAGATCTGTGGAAGGGAGAGGGATGGGGCGGGGAACACAAGGTATACAAGATGGACACTACAGGGACTTTCAGGAAGGAAAGCAGGGAATTTGAAGGAGGTGGGGTTGGGGTGGATTAACAGTGTTAGAAAATATCGTGGTTTTGGATGGGGGTGAACATATAAGAGGTGGTGGTTAACAGATGTTTTGAAGGCCTGGAGAGAAGAATGTGATTGAAGAGAGTGTGGGAGTTTATTCCAAAGGCGGGAAAAAAGAGGAATGAAAGAGTGAAGGTAAGCAGCGATTCGTGATTCTCGTAATATTACCAGAAGGGGGTTGCTGGCGGACCTTGAGTGCCCTGCGGAAATATGGGGGGGGTGGGGTTGGAGGAGTTGGAGATTGGGACCATACTCTGTGCAGAGTGTTGGTGCTACCTAAGCAGTCTCCTTGGTTTTTGGGCACAATCCT
This sequence comes from Eptatretus burgeri, assembly GCF_056783735.1. NCBI lineage: Eukaryota > Metazoa > Chordata > Myxini > Myxiniformes > Myxinidae > Eptatretus > Eptatretus burgeri. The sequence continues at coordinate 31,263,989 of NC_140974.1, read as the reverse complement.
GGATGGGTCACCACTCCGACACAGTATACCAGCATGCTAGCACTCTTTATGCCAACCTCCTAAGGATGACAGGCCGAGTTAACCCCACCTGGTATTAATTCAACAACTGAGTGGGATTTGAACTCAGGACCCTAGGATCCAAATCCCGCCACCCTAACCATTAAGCTAACACCTGGCATGTAATCTGCGGAAATATGGGGGGGAACGTATCGCAGACAGAGCAGAGGGGGGGCAGAGTGGAAAGGAGATGGTGGAAGACAGAAAGACCACCGACCTGCCTGCGGTGAGAGAGTGAGAAGCACAAAGACTCAGCCTCATCGTGGGAGATACCAATGATCCTAAATGCCGTGGTTTCAACAGCGTGAAGCGAAGAAAGGTGAGAGGCAGGAGCATGAGCCCAGAGGGGAGAGCAGTACTCCATCAGGTTGCAGATGAAAGCTTTGTATGTGGTCAGGAGCTCAGGTCGGCTGAGGAAGGACCTTGCACAATGGAGGATTCCCAGTCAGTGACTGGTTTTGGAGGCCAGGTTGGAAATGTGAAATGTCCTTACTAACCATAAATACTCATTTATTAAAAAAATAAAAAGTTGCCTTTTCTTGGACTATTGGAGTATCTCATTTGGATAACTTTTCCAACATCCCCCGTTGACTTCTGAGAGGGAGGAAAGTTTTAAGATGTTGTCACTTTCCAATGATGAGAGATTTGTTGAAATATATCGAGCAGGTGCACACTTTCAATGATGTTGATGTTGTTAGGCTGCTTCAAGACGTCATAATTATATTGTATTGACAATGACAAGATGATGATGCATCACCAACACCCGTGATCTATTCTGGCATCATTAACCCTTTCCTATTTATCACCCTGCAGCCTGTCTACTTGCCTGAAGCTTGTGTCTCTGTTGTCGGCCTAGTCGTCTCCCTCTGTTCGTTCATTCAAACCGCTCCTCTCTGTCACTCATTTCTCCCAAGAGGCTTGACCTCTGTGTAAAAATAAGATACAAAGGTTAATCAACTTTGATCCATCAAATGGTAGCTCAAGTGGAAGAAATGTCCAATTGCAAGAGGCAGGCTGCATGCACCTGTCTTCACATTCCTTATGCAATGAAAAGCAACTTCCCACATGAATCACTCAACTCTGATTCTTACCTTGGATCACTGAAGGAATAACAGCTCACCGATTCGGGATGGTGTTATACCAATACTTGGCAATTGAATCCAAATTCTGAGATTGGTTTCCAACAGGACAAATGGCCATTGTGACCCCCTGGTGATAATGTCATAGAAACACCTTAAGATTACTTTTTTGGGGAGCACATTAATCACAATGAAAATCTAATTCTTTTCTGCACCGATTGTTTAAAATATTAATGGCTTAATACACCCGAATTATCATTTTCTATGTAATGCCCTGAGTAAAAGGTGGGTTGAGTGTAAATAGTGTCAATTCATCTTTGCTGAATGCCCAATAAAACAACCCAGCAGTGTTTATGCAATATGGTTTGGAAAGGATTCTGTTTGACTGACCAAAGTAGAGAAATTCATATGCGATGATGATTTCATGACTATTATAAAATACGTGGGACGGTTCGATTCCGACCTTCGCCGAGTTATACCACAGACATTAACTAGAATGGCACTCGGTAAAGCCCATAAACAGCACTCGGTGGAGTGCATACCTCTGCCAGGTTGAACAGTTTACGTTTTGTATCCCACTGATAGGCCAGATCTGGATCCGGACCTCCACCAAATGCAATCAGCTTGTTCTTGTGACTTAACCAATTCATCCACCAAGTTTTGTAACAACCCGTCCTTAACTTTTTTAAGATATCATGCGACGTATAATTTTTGGACCTATTTCTCAATGGCGAAGAATCAAAATTATTTTAGATCATATCCGGATCTTCATCAAAATTGAATCAATTCGGCCTAATCACAACCAACCTGTCCACCATGTGTCGTTCAAATACGTCCAAAACATTTTAAGATATACTGCTTGCAGACATACAGGGGTGGAACTACAATGGCACTCAGGAGAACGCATTCCTCTGCCAAGCTGAACAGTGAACAGTTTAATTTTAAACCCCACTCAGAGGGTCCACAATGTTTTGAAATGTCTTGCAGTATGTATATCGTTTTTGGGCCCATCACATCAAAAATCACTTCAACAATGAGAAACTTCATAGAACACGATACCTGGCAGGATACCTCAAGCAGTTACTTCAGTTTTAACTAAATAATGATTTTAAGGATTGTTAAATAAATCTGAAAGTTTCGTGCTACTGAAGTAGTCCAGAAGCATTCCCGAATATCACCATTATATCCACCAACCCATTGAGCCTTTATTTTTTTTAAATTGAAGTACTGCAAAATTGGAGGTTCTTGGAAGTATTATGAAGATGATTTGTGTTATACAGTGTTCAAATATGAAATTCAATTCACATAAAGGTTTAAAGAGGGTTAAAGGCATATAAATAAATAACAATTCCAGATTTTACGGCCGTTGATGCAGTGTCTATTACACCAACCCATCTAACATGTTACATTAGTTACTTGTGCCTGTCATATGTGTCCATTTCTTTTTTTTTGGCATCCATTTTATCGAAGTGACATGTTTCATGCTTTCAACTGGCTATGACTACGGTGCATCGCTATTGCCACCGAGATATGTCTATTATTCCATCCTTAACTAGATGGTACTCATATAACTTACCTCACACAGTCTTGAGAAGGACTTGGTGTGAGGCAACTCTTCCAGCAGCAAATTTGTTATAAAAAAAATTAAATTAAAAACAAATGGAAGACCATATAAAATAGGTATTGCATTGGAGTCATTGGAAGGAATCCGAACAAGTAAAAAGCAAAGATAAAGTCATCCGGTGGAACCTGGAAAGGACTCAGATTTCAACTGCTACTCCTCCAGACTCAAACCAATCCAGGTGCAGCCAAGTGAGCCTTATTCAATATTTAAAAAAAATCAAAAATAACGCAGATTTAAAAAAAATCAAATAATTCTGGCTGCCAAACAATGTGCCCGATCAGGTTAAAATTTAAAATATATATATATATATATATATATATATATATATATATATATATATATATATATATATATATATATATATATATATATATATATATATATATATATATATATATATTCCCCATCACTACTAAATCATAATTTTGAAGTTTCACATCGAGTGATTAAGCCGTTCTCAAGATATAATTATTTTGAAAGATTTTCACTCAATCCAATATGGCTGTCAGACCATGTGACTTATCAATTATTCATGAACACTCTGGTATCCCCAATGCTTGGGGAACATGTGTGTGAAGTTTTCCCTCGATATGTACAGCCATTCTGGAGAATAAGATTTTAAAAAGTTTTTGGGTAAATCCAATATGACTGCTAAGCCATGTGACATGACATTCTAGGTACAGATATTTTTGTTCCTCATGTATAGGTGGTCATACCTGAAAAGTTTCTCCTCGATCTGTTCAGCGGTTTCAGAGAAGATTGTTGAATATATATATATATATATATAATATCTATTATATTGTTGAAGATTAAAAATCAGAGAAGATTGTTGAAGGTTAAAAAAAACCAAAAAAAAACCATACCTATGACTGCCGAAAATTTTCATACTGATCAGATGGCGGAGAGAGGAAGATTGGAGAGAGGGAGAGGGAGAGGAAGATTGGAGAGAGGGAGAGGGAGAGGAAGATTGGAGAGAGGGAGAGGGAGAGGAAGATTGGAGAGAGGGAGAGGGAGAGGAAGATTGGAGAGAGGGAGAGGGAGAGGGAGAGGGAGAGGGAGAGGGAGAGGGAGACTGACTTTTGTATGTTATTATTATAAAAGTATCAAAACACACCAGAAAAAGCACACTCCATAAAACAATTCCAAACAATTTTACAGCAAAAATAAATTCAACAAAAGCAATACAAACAAGGGTGTCTGTTCATGTCAAAAACCACCACAGAATAATACATATATGCAAAAAGTAAGTGTAAGTACTTTACAAGTTTTACAAACAGATTCCTCACGAAAAGAAACTCAAAACCTCATCAGTGTACCACTGATAACCCAAAATATCCAGGCTCAAAAGATAAGCCTGCTCCATTTTTACTCGTGCTGAAACCATACTTTTAAAGCACAAAAGCACATTTACATTTTTCCCCTTCAATTTTGCTTTCCTGGTTTTATAAATTGCCAGTTTAGTAATGCCCAACAGAAAAGACAAAAACGAGAGGACTGGTTTACTTTTATAATTCCCCCCGATTCCATAAATGAAGACTGGAAAGGAAAAAACAAAATTAAATTTCTAGAAAAGCTGTTGAAGGAAGAGAAATAGGGGTACCAATCTCTTACATTCAATAAAAATGTGGGTAACATTTTCAATGAAATCACAAAAAAGACAAGAAATTAGAACAGAAGAATTAAACTTATGGAGTAATGTCTGTGTAACCAAGGCTTGATGCGCTAGTCTCCAATTCAGGTCTCCAGTTCACCCAAGAGTTGGAGAACTATACATTTTGTTCCAAACTGGAGTTTAAAAAATTCCAGCAGGTAAGGTCTCATTCCACCGATTTTGCAACAGTTTTGTAAAACCAGGTATACATGATCCACACATATGTTGTAGATAGCCGTTTTCCCCATGACGTGAAACACACCAATTTCCTCTAAGCTTGAGGAGAACACACCCTCTTGTTTTTTTGAGGCAATTTGAAATTCAGAGAAATAGAGACGTGAGTCTACCACTTCATCCACCCCAGTCCACCCGATGTTTAGTCTATGAAAGGTTTGAGTTACTGCTTTTAAGACATTTTCCACAATACGAGCAGAGCGAACACCAGTTTTTAATGAAAGTGAGCTTGCAGGTAGCCAGGCATTCAAGGATGGATGCAACAGGTCTTGCACTCTGTTTATTCCAACACTGGTGAAACAATGCATAAACAACCTGGAGGTTGAAATTCTAGAGAATAAAGGATTCCGAACTAATGGCTCATGTACAAACTTCTGGGCATCATATGATACCTCTAAACGTTGCACTCCGAGGACTTGCCAAGCATTCAAAAGGCTCTGATGAAAACTCTGGAGCTGAGACATGTCAACGTGTTGCAGGTCGATGACGAAAAGTTCACGGTCATATTTCAGACCTTCCACTTTCTGCAAACAGGCAGAACCTTCCACTTTCCACTTTCAGACCTTCCACTTTCTGCAAACAGTTTGTGAGAGGTCACCAAGGAACACACTCACTGTACAGTAGGCGCTTAATCGTGGAAATCCGGAATGCCATTATCAGACTTGGGATATGCATCAGATTTTGACCACCCGCATTTCGGGGTCTGCAGACCACGTCTGGGCCCAGCCAATGGTGGCCACCCCAGAAAAAAAATCAGTCAGAACCCTCTGAATGCCTGTGACCAAGTATCTCGGAGATTCAAGTGGGATAACTCTATGCCAAATAAATGGAACCACCAGGTTGTTTATGATTGACACCCGTGTCTTAAGCGAGAGAAGTTGGTACAATCTTCTCCACCTTGCCAGTTTCAATTAAATTTTTTCCAGGAAGTTCTCCCAATTTTTTTGTTCATAAGCTTCAATTCCTCGAAATAAGCCTAAATATTGAAACCCCTCACTACTCCACTGTATTCTCCTGGTAAAACAGGCAGGGACGAGGAAGGCAATCTGGGGCCCACCCAAAAAGCTACACTTTTTTTCCAATTTACCCTTGCAGTAGAAGCAAGCTCAAACTGGGTCAGGCAACGAGAGACCTCAGAAACATCTTTTTGATTTGCAATAGCAACACAAATATCATCAGCATAAGCTGAAACAACGACTTTGGAGTTTTGTGAAAGAGAGACTCCTAACACTGAGTTCCAGAGTAAAGCTGATAAAGGTTCAACGGATATATTGTAGAGCATGCCTGATAGAGCACAGCCCTGACGGATGCCTCGCTGAAAGGGGAAAGGGTAACAAAGACTATTATTAACCTTCAGCAGACAAGATGCATTTTTGTACAATAACTTAACATAAGCAATAAAATTTTCCCCAAACCCTGTTCTCCTTAATACATCAAACACAAAAGAATAGTTAACACCGTCAAAAGCTTTTTATTGGTCTAAAAGTAATAAACCAAAACCAGGAGATGTGGTTCAACCGAGACTGATCAAGTCTCTCACTAAAAAAATATTATCGTATATGGAACGTTCTGGAACACAGTATGATTGATCAGTGCCAATCAAGAAAGAGATGACTTCCTTTAGACGGGTTGCAAGTGCTTTTGACAATATTTTATAGTCCGTGTTGAGGAGTGACACAGGCCGCCAATTTGCGGATTCATGCAGGTTTCCTTTCTTCGGAAGGAGACACAAAACTGCCCTCTGGCAGTTCAATGGCAATTCACCTTGTTCAACACTCTCCTGAAAGACCTCAAGAAGAGTAGGGCCTAGAATGTCCCAGGAAGCCTCCTAAAATTCAGCCGGAATGCCATCTAGTCCAGGGGCTTTCCCATCCTTGCTATCCTTGAGCGCAGCAGTAAGTTCTCCAAGAGAAATGCCAGGCTCAAGCAATTGCTGTTGGTCTTCAGACAGAGAAGGGAGCTGTTCAAGCATCGGCTTCCTGTTCTCATTCACAACTCTTTTTGCGAAGAGTTTAGAAAAATAGTCTTGTAGTTCATGCTTGATATCACTCTGGGAGGTCAACAAATCACCACCAGAAGAGCACAAAGCATGGATTTGTTGAGAGGTCTTGACCATTTTTTCCAAATTGAAGAACCCTTTGTTTGGTGTGTCAAGTTGGATTTTTTCGTTCCGCAGTCGGACGAAAGCACCGGCCGCCCGCTCTTTCATCATTTCAGCCAGAAGGGTCCTTTTCTCCGACAACTGCTGGAAATTCACGCTAGACAATCCAGCTTTCTGCTCACAGATAAGTATATCGTTTATTTAAAGCAGATATCACACCAAAAGCATCGCATGTGCTGCAAGAGCAGTATTGTTGGCAAAAACATTTGATTTGGGACGTTGTGCAGTCCCACCGTTGTCTTAAGTTCAAATATGAACCCTTTTGTGACTCGCATTTTTCCAAAACCATTTTAAAAGCTTCTATAAAATGTGCAATTTGTAAAAGTTTCAAATTAAAAGTCCAATATGCACTTCCACAGACATGATGAGGAAAGCCACACACCATAACAATCATGTGATGATCGGAAAAACCAGACGGCCTTATATACGAGTTCTTAACAATGTTTACCATTTCATGATTCACATAAAATCTGTCTCGGCGAGCCATCGTCAAAACATTTCTTGATGCACAAACCCATGTATACTGACGGAATTTACGGTTTTATACCTGCCACACATCCACCAGTTTAAACATTTTGACTCGCTGTGCCAAAGGCCTTGCACTGGGTGGATGAGGCTCACAAGTGTTCCGATCAAGTTGTGGGTTGAGGGTGCAGTTGTAGTCACCCCCCCCAGACACAACATGGTTAAGTCAATGGTGCTTACAAACTCTGCCAACTTGTACAGAAAGGCACCTCTTTCAGAGTAAACACAAGGACAGTAAACATTTGTCATGCAAATCTTTAAGTTACGACTGACAAATTGCACAGACAGTAAGTCACCTTTGTAAATTTCCTTACAAGTCATCTCCGAAGGCTGGAGTTGACGATGCAACACAATTGCCAAACCAGCCTTGGCCTCAACAAGTGCACTTGAGAAAAAAGACAACCTTTTAAGATTTTACACCACTCATCCTCAGAAGACCGATTTGCATGCGTCTCCTGTAGCATTAGCACATCAATTTTTTTTCATATTGGAAGAGCTGAAATACCTGGAGGCGACACACACAACTGCGGCCTCCATTGATGTTCAGGGATGCTACTTTTATCTCCATTCTGTTAGTTATTCTTGAAGCTCTTTACCAGCCCGAGTAACACATTTCCTTAACCTTTGGAACTGAGGATCTGACATGTTAACCTGATACGGATCACGAATTGTACTCCTTGCAGTTTTAATAAAATCGTGTAAATTCGGGAAGTAATCTTTGATTTTTACGTATCTTTTCCTGAATGTATCATACAGGAATTTAATCACATTTTCTTGAGACACTAAGGTTGTGTCCTTTCCCCCCTCATCCTCTTGAGAGCTTAAAGCACTGAAATGTGGGGTTGAAGAGGTTTCATCTGAATCAAATACTTCATCGATGGCCTCTCCTATTACTTGTGGAAC
>NC_140974.1:31233255-31250755 GCF_056783735.1 Eptatretus burgeri | reverse complement strand
TCAAAATTTTACGACGTACTCGGCGTATGACACACGTTCCGCATGCGATGGGGATAAGTTTTACACACGATATGTGGACGCTTACACACGTCCACAAAGGCTACTTATAAGCTACTCATAAGTCGAAACACGTCGCGGTAATGTCTTTTTTACGCGAAACTTATTTCTAACTTATGTTTGACGTGCTTTGAACCAATTCTTTACGTAGCCCCAACACACATCGACGTATGTAGACGTATTCCAATGACGTCTTCCGGTCGACAAAAAAAATAAATGAACGTGTTTCTAGGTTACAACTGCCATATAAAGACGTGTTCCCAGCAGTTTTGGGAATTGGTATATAAAAATGCTGCTCATAAAAGGGGAACCCAACAGTGTTTTTGAGTCCTTTTTGAGTCGATGTCCATGTCAGCAGTAACAGTATCAGTATCAGTATTACTATTAGTATTAGCATTAGTAGTAGTTTGTTCATGTTGGCAGTAGTAGGTGGGTGTGAGGGGGAGGGTGTGGGTTATGATGGATCGTCCTTGCGTCGGCGTGTCCACGGGTAGGTTCATAGGCTGCCACTCAACGATTTAAATGGCTGCATCTCTACTATTGAAAGTAGACGCTTGCGCTCAACAATTGGATTTTTTTAACACTCAACGACTTTTAAACGGTACCACTCAGCTAGTTTCATTGTTTACAATGAACGATTTAAATTGCTGTCACTCGCCTTTGTTTTTTTTTTTTGTTTTTTTTTTTGACGCTGGGGTTTGGAAATTTGAAACGTTTCTTCTGAACGTGTTAAAACGCTCAAACTCGACTATTTTAAATAGACGCTGCCGATGGACAATTGGAATCATAGCCAAGCTAGACATCGAAGTGTGAACATCCTCGTCATGCTGAAGAAAAGTTTGAAGAATGCTGCAAATAAGTGTCCTGGCCGTGGCCGTGGACGCTGTCGCAAGGACAATCCATTATACCGACGTCTTTCAGCCTATGAGTAACTTAAAAGTAACGTCTGTCGACGTGTGGCAACGATCGCGTAACGTGCCAACAACACGTTAATCATAGGTAGGAAATAAGTTTCGGGTACTCTAAACACTACCTCGGCGTGTCTCAACTTATGATTAACTTACAAGTAGCATGTGTTGATGTCTGTCAACGATCGCAGACCGTGCCTACAACTTGTGGCCATCGTAGCGGAACGTGTGAGTCATACGCCGGCATACGTCGTGAAATTTCAAGCATGAAAAAATTTGAGGACAACCGAAAAGTACAACGTTTAAAGCCAACGTACAACGACGTATGGCAACGTACTACGACGTATGCCAGCATGCTCTCAATGTTATCAAAACTTACCCATAACGTATTCAACGTGTGCCAGCGTTTTAGAAAAAAAATTCAAAAATCGGCATACGTTGGCTAAAACGTCAAGGTGTGACCGGGCCTTTAGCAATGACACAGGCCACCAGTTTGTAATCTGCTGCAAATCCCCTTTCTTTGGTAGGAGACACAAAACAGCTCTCCTACAGCTCAGAGGTAATTCAACCTTATCTAGGCTTTCAAGCAGGGTCTCCATTGGAGCAGGACCCAGAATATTCCAAAATGCTTTGTAAAATTCGCCAGGAAGTCCGTCAAGTCCAGGGGCTTTGCCGTCCTCAAGCGGTTTTGATACCGCAGTGAGCTCCTCAAACAAAATGTCACATTCGAGTTGCTGTTGCTGTTCTTGAGAAAGGGATGGGAGAAGTTCAATCACCTAATTTATAATCATTTTGTCCACAGTTCTCAGTGTAATCAGATTTGAGTAGAAATCCTGCATTGAGTGTTTAATGTCACTCTGGCAAGTCAGAACACCGTTAGAAGAGTGTAAACTGTGAATCTGCCGAGAGGACTTGACGGCCTTCTCAAGGTTGAAGAATTCCTTATTTGGAGTCTCCAGTTGAATTCTGCTCATCCGAAGGTGAACCATTGCTCCAGCCACACGCTCCTTGACAAGTTCAGCCAGTGGGGTCTTTTTTTCCACCAACTGCTGATAGTGATCACTTCCACTGGATGTTCCAGATTCTTGCTCATATTTAAGTACATATTCTTTGAGAGCACTTATCAACCCAAATGCATTACTGGTGGTATGTGAGCAATATTGTTGACAGAAAATCCGAATTTGGGATTTTGTACAGTCCCACCACTGTCGAGTATTAGGAAAGGAACACTTTTGTTTTTCTAACTTCTTCCATACCAGTCTGAAGGCATTTTCAAACTGTACATCTTGTAATAATTTAACATTGAAAGTCCAGTATACACTATAACAGCAATGAAAGGGTAACATACATTCCATTATAATCATATGGTGATCAGAAAAGCCAGATGGACTTGTGCATGTTCTCTGAACCAGATTCACCATTCCCTGGTTTACATCCAATCTGTCCAGTCGACCCGTGGTTATCTGGTTGTTTGAACAGCACACCCATGTATATTGACGGGTGTTTGGATTTTGCAGACGCCAAACATCTCAAAATTTAAACTTTTGTACAAGTTTTGCCAAATACCTTGCACTGGGTGGATGGGGCTCAGGAGTATTCCTGTCCAGTCGGGGGTTGAGTGTGCAGTTATAATCTCCCCCTATACAAATTAAACTAGTCAAGTCAACAGTGTTTAAAAAACCTGCTAACTTTGGAAGGAATAGAATCCTTTCGGCACTGTCGCTGGGGCAAAACATCAATAATACAAAATTTTTGATTACTGCAAATCAATTCCACAGCAATTAAGAAGCACTTCCAAACCACCCTACAATAAATCTCCGAGGGTTGGACTCGGGTGCACAATAATTGCCACACCTGCCTTAGCATCCTCAAAGGCACTGGAGAAAAAAGGCAACCTTTAAAAATGCTGCGCCACTCTTCCTCACAAGGTTGGTTGGTGTGTGTCTCTTGTAACATTCAAATATCGATTTTTTCTTTCTCAAACATCTGCAACACCTCGAGGTGATGCACACAACTGCAGCCTCCATTTATGTTGAGGGATGATGCTACCTTCATTAACCACTCTTGGAGTTCTTTTTTGGCCTTAGTGGCACACTTCCTCAACCGCTGGAATTGAGGTTCATGAATCATATTTTTCTCAGTTTGTGGAAAGGCATGGAGATTCGGGAAAAATCCTGAATTCTCACATGCCTTTTCCTGAAGGTTTCATTTAAGAATTTAATAATTTCATCTTCTGTAACAATGGTGTCTCGATCATCATCCTCTTGGGCACAACACCCACTAACTGACAGGGTAGAAGAGGTGTCATCGAAGTCAACCTCATCATCTCTGTCATTCTCTTCCTGATCCAAACTTATTTCTGAGGCACAAATCTCCATAGAATTTGAACCATCGGTCCTTTCATTCCCATTTAGCTGCCCACTATCACATGCAACTTCCTTCTTCCCATCCCTTGCATTTTGTTCTACAAGGGTAGGATTACAGATTTCCTGTGAGGGGCTTTCCAGCTTATCTGCCTTGTCATCACAAACACACACCTTTGTGCACACCTCAGTGACAAATTCCTTTTTATCACTGCAGAGACCAAAAATATCAAAATCCCCACTTGTAGCCTCCTGAGAGGCACGAGTATTCTCAATGTCTACATCACACTCGTACAACTCAGGCAATTCAGCGAGTGGTGCAAATGAATTAGTCAGAGTTATAATCAGTTCCGGTTCGATTTTCAATCCTGAAGAGGGATTTCTCCATGTGAGATGCTTCTTGCAAGCTTGGCACATCTAACACAATGAGTATCTTACTTTGTGTTGTCTTTGTCTCATTAACGGCAGGACATGAACGCTTTTGCCATTTTTTAGGAGACACTGTCACGAACCCCTCCATGTCATCATCAGTACAGTCCTGCGCAGTGGAGGTCGAAGGACCAAGCACTTCTGGTACATTAGTAGGTAGAGAGGAGGGGCCGACTGTTTGCCGCTCACCAATATGTTGCGGGGAGGGTTCTACCATTTCACACCCCCAGTAAGTGAGGGGGAGGAGGGGTCTGTTGCTTCCCGCTCACGAACAGGTGGTGAAGAGGGTTCTCCCCTTTCACTCACTCCATTACGTGGGGAGGGGGGATCTAGAATCTCCTGTCCTTGATTCTCCTCTGATCTACAATCCAATTAGTCTGATCAACCCCCTGTTGCCTTATGCCACCATTGGAATGGATAGGAGAAGTCAGGACATAGATTCTTTCCAATATGTATTCAAGCAAAACCATGTACACCAGGACCCTGACATTCACGGGGGATACGTTCTGGGAAAAGCCTGCGAATGTTGAAACTATGAATGTAGGGGCATCGTTTCAATGGGAGATGGGGAGATAGGTTCTGGCGATTTCCCGACCTGTGAAAAATCCACGAATATCAGGGAAATATCTTGCGAAAATGCAGGAAAATTTTGTGGAAATAGACAAAAATCCGCAAGTGTCAGGGTAAAATCCTCGAGTGTCGGGGTAAAATCCGTAAGTGTCGGGGTAAAATCCGTGAGTGTTGGGGTAAAATCCGCAAGTGTTTTGTCATTGTCACATCAGGGTGAGTAGTCTGAACATTGTGGGAGATTTTTAAGGGTGATGCTGCATTCTGCAGCTGATAATAGATGTGGTGAGTGATGTCATTGTGTAATTAGTCCAAATGTAGCTAGCTGCTAATTACTCTACTAGATATGCTGAAAGTTTCCATTTTATAACTCACAGGATATGACATTTTTCCTATCAACAGGTACATAATGATAAGCGTGTTTAAAATGTAACAGATCAGATGGTGCTATTTGTAGCGAGATGGTGATTTTCCCAAAAATGCGCTGAATGTTTCCATTGTGTAATGTCCATATGTGGCGACTTGGTAAATACTGGATGCATCAATATATGGTGTTCATGTTTTCATTCAGTAAGTAACTCGTGGGGAATGGCATCACAGGGAATGATGTGTTCCACTGGTGAGACATCCTGCAAAACTATTTATCCCATGAAGCGACAACACAATACGTACAGACTATAACCAGGAAGCAAGTCATGTTTGCGGCTCGTGGAAGATATGTTTTAGAAGTGTTATGCTTGCAGCTCGTGAAAAAAAATCACCACAAAAACCTTAAATACACGGGGCAATTTCCTGGGAATATAGCAGTATGTGGCAAATTATCAACCACAAATACGCAGAATGTGCAAATGTCGGGGTCTGGGTGTATTTACAAGGAAGCTATTCACAAGCACATTTACAAGGCATAAATACATTACCCTTTCCCCCTCTTCCGAGGTCGGCAAAATGAGTGCCAGCATGCTGGTATACTGTGTCGGAGTGGCAACCCGTCCAGGATTGTGCCCAATAGCCAAGGAGGCTGATTAAGCAGCACCAACGCTCAGAGTATGGTCCGAATCTTCACCTTTCCCTCTCCATGTCATTGCTGCCATCAAATTCCTGAGACAGTCACTTATAAATTCTACAAAGGGTCAATCACACACCCAAAAAATTGTGGGAGAGATGAGAAAGAGAAAGAGAAAAAGAGAGATGGGGATGAACCAAGCCCCCTCACACTTTCTGCTGGCTTGGTTGAGCGAGGCCACTCAGTAACTCTGGTACAAATGTCCATCCTTGTCCGAGTCCTCCTTGCTCAACATTGGCTGTGCTCTCTGTGCCACCGAACCGCCATGTCTCTCCACATGACAGGGAATTATGATGTTCACAGTGTGGACTCAGAGTGGGTTTTGGCGGGAAAGCTCAGGCGATGATGAGGCAAAGACTCCAAATCATGGTGAGACCTCAAGGTCACAGAGGCGAGAGGAGTCGGAGTTCAAATAAGCACAGAAATCAAAGGAAGTGCAAGGACAAAATAACTAGAATTTCAGGAAGAACAAAGTCAAAGAGATGAAAGATGAAAAGACTTCAAGATGAAAGGTTATGAATTCCACTTCAACATAAAGAAGACGACAGACAGACAGCCCAAAGAAGAAGCCTCCAGAAGATAGCCAGACTAACCCAGAGACAAATCAGCAGACCAAGCCCAGAGCTCCTGCAGAATGGGGCATAATGCACTGTCTGGAAATGTTTTGGCATGCTGTCACCTTTAAGGATGATTCATGGACCATCTGGCATGGAACTCTCTGACAGGATGTGTACGAAGCCGGTTTGATGCGGTTCAGAAGTTTTATATTGAGAGGACAAGGCATTCCTGCGTTGAGATGTAGTGGAGAAAAATGTGGGAAAGTATGTTCTGTGCTATGAGGTGTGGGAAAGGCTATAGATAAGAAGGTAGAAGTGGAAGAAAAACATGTATTTGACACCTATCTACACTCTTGCAACACATATCTCTCTACATCAACACAGTTCACTGAACGAAACAAAATACAATGGAGTAACTAAAATTGCATGATGAGAATAGGTCTCTTACACCCCAGAAGCCAAAACCGTCACAATATGCAATATATATATATATATATATATATATATATATATATATATATATATATATATATATATATATATATATATGAGGAAGGCCAAAGAAGAGGTTCATGGATGCGGTGAGGGTGGACATGCGGGTGGTTGGAGTGTCAATGGAAGATATGGAGGATAGAGCGAAATGGAGACGGTTGGTCTGCTGTGGCGACCCCTAACGGGAGCAAACCGAAAGATGAAGAAGAAGAAGATATATATATATATATATATATATATATATATATATATATATATATATACATATATATATATATATATATATATATATATATATATATATATATACATATTTATATATACATATATACATATATATACATATGTATATATACATATGTGTATATACATATATATATATATATATATACATATATATATATATATATATATATATATATATATATATATATATATATATATATATATATATACTATGCGGATCATACGGATGATCCGCTGTGGCGACCCCTAACGGGAGCAGCCGAAAGAAGAAGAAGATATATATATATATATATATTTATATATATATGTATATATATGTATATATATATATATATGTATATATATATACACACACACACACACACACACACACACACACACACACACACACACACACACACACACACACACACACACACACACACACACACACACACACACACACACACACACACACACACACACACACACACACACACACACACACATATCGAGGAAGGACTTACCTTGCATAGCCTTTCATGGTAGCTTTATGCAGCTTTCTTCGGCAAGAAGAGCATGGGAGGATTTTATATATTTATATAATCCCAGCCACCTGGGTTTAATTTATTAGGTGACAGCTAATTGGTTATTTCCTCCATTCACAGGTGAGAGATGTGAGTGGGTCTTTGTTTTTCATTTGTATGTTGATTGCTTTTGACATTTGCACGCCTGACATGCTTGGGAGCCTCAGCGGTGCATGTTTCTGTCTGCAGTGTCGCTGATGATTTGCCAACAAGTAATGAAACTGGTCTGGCAGCTAAAGAGGGTGTGTAGCATTGGGATTGTCATGTGTGTACTATTTGTGAATATCTTTACAGCTGTGGAGGAACTCTGGGAAGGGTTTGAAACAGCAAAGGGCTACCTTGCGTAGCCTTTCATGCTTGCTTTATGCAACTTTCTTCAGCTGGAAGAGCAGGGGAAAGAGTCGATTTATTTATATAATTCTCGCCACCTGGTTTTATTTCATTAGGTGAGAGCTAATTGGGTATCCTCTCCATTCAGAGGTGAGAGATACATAAAGCTCATTCTGGCCATTCACTGATGATATTAATGTTCGGGACCTTTTGGTGATGTAGAAAGCTAAAATTTTACATGCCGATGGACATCAAAGCCAATACACTGGGGAAGAAACACATAACTGTCAGAATGTGTCCGCAAATGAAAATATAAATAAATGAAAATAAATAAATGAAAAAAATAAATGCAGGTGAGAAAATCAAGACATTTGGGAAGCATGGTAATTTGGCGTGCTGATGGACATCGAAGCTGATACCCGGGGGAAAAAATCACATACCCGCCAGGAAGCATCTGCAAATGAAAATAAAAACAAATGAAAAAAAACATGAAAATAAATTTATGATACAAAACAAATGCAGGAGAGCAATGAGAGACAACGGGGAAGCACAGTTTGTCATTGCTTACAATGTGTAAGCATACCCCACTAGTATGTATGTATGTACATATATGTATATATGTATATACTGTATATATATGAGGCCCCGCGAGGAGGAGTGATGTAAGCGACATTTTTTAATGATATGATGATGATAGAGTAAGGGTTAAAATAGTGCTATATGGCATTAACTCCAAAATGGCCGATGTGTCCCTTACATCACTCCTCCTCGCGGCGCCTCAGATGTATATATGTATGTATATATATATATATATATATATATATATATATATATATATATATATATATATATATATATATATATATATATATTGTTGCGGATTTCGCGCCCGCCGGCGTGCTGACGGCCACGTAACTCGAATCGCGGCACGTCGCCCACCGGACGGACAATCCAGTCGTGACCCTCTCGGACTAACGCCGGGAACCAGTCACGGGTGGACCTTTCGGTCTCACCGCGATCGAGCCAATCAGCCCCCGCGTGGGATAGGGTTGCTCGCCAAATTCGACCTACCTAAGTACCCACGCGGAGGGTAGACCGGGCGATCGCACCTCGCCGCAGGTCGACTTCGGACACGGGCCACTTAAGCGACCCGTTCCGTACTATCGGGATAACCGAGCGGTGTTATCGTCGACCTCGACGGTTCGATTAATTATCGGGCGTATTCAGCCCACTACCAACCCTTTACGTGAAGCAAGATGAGGATTCAATGAAGGAAATGACGAAGCGAAGCGGGAAACAGTTCCACACAAAGCACATTTATTCGCGACGAACGGAAAGCACACATATTCAATTCCACCAAAAGCACACAGAAAAGAAAAACACAATGCAATTTACACAAAAAGCAAATGCGACAATGCAGATCTAATACCGATTACATGAGCACACGGCAACACTTATACAATTTTACTTCACAGACGGCGCCGACAACACATACCCAAAACCAAGGAAAGAATACCCTCAAGGATGAGGCGGGCCTGAGGCCGAGACCGTGTCGGGCCTACCCGTCTGGTGATGAGACGCAGAGCGGCGATGGTGCCTCAACTCCGCGGGCCTCGCGGGCAGTGTCTGGTAGGGGGTGGGAAAGGGGCCCCCTTGGTCGCACTATCTCAGCGCGGGGGGAAACAGGAGGGGGTTGCTGATGCTCGGGGTATAGAGGATTTTTATTGCCCCGCGACGAGCGTCTCCACCTCGGCCAGGTCGCGCTGTCGGCCTCCCTGGGGTGCAGCTCCCTGCACGACGCGAGCACCCCCTCGTCTGCCCTCGCCGCCTCTCCACAGCTCCGTCCCCTCCGCTCCGACTCCAACGCACACGACGACCAGCTCCTTCTTGCCAACTCCACCGCCCGCGAAGTCTTAACTCTCTGTTCCCTCTCGACTCTACTACTCCCTGGACTGACGAACACGGTCGCTTATATCAGCCCCGTGGCTTCGCCCTCTCATCTTTGACCCCCTCCCTTCGACCTTTCACCTCGCTCCCCATTGGCCCGAGAAAAAGTGGGCGTGAATGCTTTTTGATCCATAAATTTGCATATATCGATCGCCCTCCAACGCCCTGGGGGCAGGGCCAATTCGCCCCTCGCTCACCGATTGGACGGAACAAAAGTGGGCGTGTGTCGTTTTTGATCCGTTTTTGAAGTGGAAAATCCGTGGTTTTGTACACACTGTTCGGCGCGCGCCCTGCACGAGTCCAACACCGGTACCCACAAGCGGCGCAAGAACGGTGGCGATGCGACGGTTGTGAGGTGTGACGTGAAGGTCGTGGCGGTTGTGGTGAAGCGGCGTTGTGGTTGGTGGGTGATGTTGTGACTGGTGGTGGTAACAATGGCGGTTGGTCCAAAATAAAGATAGTAAAAGAAAAACGGCTATCCTGAAGAGTCGCAGCACGCATAAATGACATGTATTCCCACTAGACAACGGGTTTGGGCCTAACTACACATGTACTTACCGAGATACCTCACCTAAGGGACCTGAATGGTGGTTTGCGAATTTGGTAACCACAACAATATATATATATATATATATATATATATATATATATATATATATATATATATATATATATATATATATATATATATATATATATATATCTTCTTCTCCTTTCGGCTGCTCCCGTTAGGGGTCGCCACAGCGGATCATCCGATCCGCATAGTGATTTGGCACGTTTTACGCCGGATGCCCTTCCTGACGCAACCCTGGTCGCCTCTTACGACACAGGGATATGGTACACCTATTTTAACCGGGGTATACACCGGCCCAGTATACTGGTACTCATTTAGCCGACCTCGGAAGGATGACAGGCTGAGTCAACCCCCTGGTGTATTAATTCAGTGGCCCAACGGGGCTTGAACTCAGGACCTTTTGGATCCCAATCCGCTGCCCTAACCACTGCGCCAACACACCAGGATATATATATATATATATATATATATATATATATATATATATATATATATATATATATATATATATATATATATATATATGTGTATTTGTATATATATATATATATATATACGTATATACACACCTACTACATATATTTGAATGATTTTGAATGGCTGGATTTCCTCAAGAGGATTGCTTGGAAAGTAGCTCGGAGGGTTTGCCAGATGGTACTTTCAGAGAGATATTGAGAGTGTGCGATTTTACAGGATTGAAAGACATTCCAAGTGTTTGACCAGTTTGTGATTTTTTTTTTCAAGGTCTGAAGAGAGGGAAGAGGATGCAGCCTGCCTCATTGAATGATGAGGTATGTCATGGCAGAGGGTGGAGTCATCCGAAAATAGATAAAGGGGGTTTTCCAGAGTCAGAGAGATCACTGATGAAGCTCAGGAACATGACTGGGTCCACAACACCACCTTGACATTGCAGTCTGACCAGGGAGAGGAGATGAAATGATTCTGTTGTGAGAGACACATTGGCTATGAGAGTGGAGAAAGTCAGGAAGCCATGTGTGGAGTTGGCCTTGGATGCCACAGACAGATAGTTTGGAGAGCAAGGTAGTATCCCAGACTGTATAAAAAGCACGACAGATTGCCAGAGAGACGACTCTGATCTCGTGTCTGACATTGAGGGCATCCATCCATTGTTGGGTGAGTAGAAGCAGCATGTCCTGCAAGGTGGAGTGACCTGGTCGGAAACCAATTTTTATTTATCAATTTTACAGTAATCGGCTACTCCTAAAGTGTAATATAATTCAAATGACTTCTGGAAATTATGTTAATTTCACATCTGATATTCAACTTCATTTAAATTGTAAACCTCAAAACATAGTTCCCCGAGCTAAAATAAAAACCTAAACCTGAAAGCAACTGACTGGTTTCCAGACTGCATGGATCATCAGTTGGGCTCCGCTCTTCCTCAAGGTTCCGATGCTTTCAGCCAAAGACCTCCCCAAACAGTGGTTCCACAATCTCGGTCACGGATTCACATCAGTTGGTTACGCACATCAATAGATCCACAACCTCAGTTGCGTCCAAGCAGTCAGTCAAGCCATCAATGCAACATAACTTTTCAAACTTTACATATACATACATAGATACATACATACATACATGAGGGGGAGAGGGGGAGGTGAGAAAGACGGGAATCTTCCTTTCTCTTTCCTGGTTTTCCTAACAGTCCTCATTGTGGGAAAATATTATCTGTTAATGCCTCTGCGATCTTCAAGCCATGTATATATGACCACTTCTGATGCTATGGCTCTGTAACTGCTTGCTTGTCTGGAGTCTTGACCATGCTGCAGCAGAGCTTTTATTCTGCCATTTCCTGGTGACACAGACCTTCGATTGTAGTTAAATCCCAGCTGCAGAACAGCTCAGCCACTAAGTCAGACTTCTTCAGAGTTGCACCTGCCAATTTGTAGGAGAGAGTTGTAATTGGGAATGTAATTATACATCAGGAATCAATTTGCTCCGTTGATGGACGAAGCATTGGTCGAATTTGGTGATGCAAGGTCTCGAGCCAGTGTCCACCTGATAAAGTGCTAATCACTGAAAACAGTTGCTTAGGTGATATTGTTTCGGTGGTGGCCAGTGGTACACTCTCTGATGCTTCAGAGATCATCAATGTTGTCCAACCATTTCCGAAGATCAATGTTTCTATGGGTGTTCATTTGTCCCTTGTATGGTGGACCATTTTTGTTTTTTCTTGTCTTATATTACCTTCTTGGAATTGTATCTGTTATATTTGTCATCTTCCCTTCAGGACACTTGATGTCATTTCCTCCTGAAGCCATATTAGTTGATTTTAGTGGGTAAACTATATCTACTCATTGTCAACCGATGACCCATCCAAAGACTGACGGTCCAACTGAGATAAACTAGCAAACTGCTGTCTACCTGGTTCAATTACATTCAAGAAGCTTTCACTTCCCAAATCATTTGACACATACATTGCCTGGGAGGGAGAAAACTTAATTGACTTCCATAATTCAAGTCTCTAAATGCGTCAAACCCACGGGGCAGGTGTCTCTCACTGTGCCTTGTACGAGGACACCACACAAAAAGGCAATTATGTATGAACCTCACCAACATGGACAAGGAACCGACAACCTGTATCAGAAGGTAAGGGAGGGGGAGACAGAGCCACGTATATGCTTCTGTCTGATTACAATTCAAGCCTCACGTTTCCGGAGTGTTTTACAAACCAGAATACCTTACATTTTAACCTTACAAACCCGAGTACCTTACATGTTAACCTTACAAACCCGAGTACCTGACATGTTAACCTTACAAACCCGAGTACCTTACATGTTAACCTTACAAACCCGAGTACCTGACATGTTAACCTTACAAACCCGAGTACCTGACATGTTAACCTTACAAACCCGAGTACCTTACATGTTAACCTTACAAACCCGAGTACCTGACATGTTAACCTTACAAACCCGAGTACCTTACATGTTAACCTTACAAACCCGAGTACCTGACATGTTAACCTTACAAACCCGAGTACCTGACATGTTAACCTTACAAACCCGAGTACCTTACATGTTAACCTTACAAACCCGAGTACCTGACATGTTAACCTCACAAACCCGAGTACCTTACAGACCCGAGCACCTTACACCGCAGTAACCTCACAAACCCGAGTACCTTACAGACCCGAGCACCTTACACCGCAGTAACCTCACAAACCCGAGTACCTTACATGTTAACCTTACAAACCCGAGTACCTGACATGTTAACCTTACAAACCCAAGTACCTGACATGTTAACCTTACAAACCCGAGTACCTGACATGTTAACCTTACAAACCCGAGTACCTTACATGTTAACCTCACAAACCCGAGTACCTTACAGACCCGAGCACCTTACACCGCAGTAACCTCACAAACCCGAGTACCTGACATGTTAACCTTACAAACCCGAGTACCTGACATGTTAACCTTACAAACCCGAGTACCTTACATGTTAACCTCACAAACCCGAGTACCTTACAGACCCGAGCACCTTACACCACAGTAACCTCACAAACCCGAGTACCTTACATGTTAACCTTACAAACCCGAGTACCTTACATGTTAACCTTACAAACCCGAGTACCTGACATGTTACCCTTACAAGCCCGAGTACCTTACATGTTAATCTTACAAACCCGAATACCTTACAGACCTGAGCACCTTACACCACTGTAACCTTTCAAACCCGAGTACCTTACATGTTAACCTTACAAACCCGAATACCTGACATGTTAACCTTACAAACCCGAGTACCTTACATGTTAACCTTACAAACCCGAGTACCTGACATGTTACCCTTACAAGCCCGAGTACCTTACATGTTAATCTTACAAACCCGAATACCTTACAGACCTGAGCACCTTACACCACTGTAACCTTTCAAACCCGAGTACCTTACATGTTAACCTTACAAACCCGAGTACCTTACAGACCCGAGGACCTCACCACAGTAACCTTACAAACCCCATCACCTTACAACACAATAACTTACAAACCTGTGAGCACATCACACCATGGTAACCTTACAAACCTGTGAACACATTACACCACAGTAAACTTGCAAGCTGGTGAGCACATTACACCACAGTAACCTTACAAACCTATGAGCACATTACACCACAGTAAACATGCAAGCCTGTGAGAACATTACACACAGTAACTTTACAAACCGGAGTACCTTACAGACCCGAGGACCTCACACCACAGTAACTTTACAAACCTGAGTACCTTCCATGTTAACATTGCAAATAGGAGTACCTGACATGTTAACCTTACAAACCTGAGTACTTTATAAACTCCAGCACCTCACACCACAATACCTTACGCCCCAGTGACCTTACAAACCCAAGCACCTTACACCACAGAAACATTACAAATCTGTGAGAATCCTACACCACAGTAACCTTACAAATCTGAGCACCTTAAATGTTAACCTTACAGAGCAGAAATAGAGTACAAACTCGACATGTTCACCTTGCAAACTGGAGTACCTTACATGTTAACCTGACAAATCTGAGCACCTTACGAACCTGAGCACTTCACATGTTAACCTTACAAACATGAGCACTTTACATGTTAACCTTACAAGCATGGGCACCTTACATGTTAACCTTACAAACCTGAGTACCTCACATGTTAACCTTACAAACATGAGCACCTTTCATGTTAACCTTACAAGCCTGAGCACATTACATGTTAACTTAACAAACCTGAGCACCTTACATACTAACCTTACCAACCTGAACACCTCACATGTTAACCTTACAAACCTGAACACCTCACATGTTAACCTTACCTACCTGAACACCTCACATGTTAACCTTACAAACCTGAACACCTCACATGTTAACCTTACCTACCTGAACACCTCACATGTTAACCTTACAAGCCTGAACACCTCACATGTTAACCTTACCTACCTGAACACCTCACATGTTAACCTTACAAACCTGAACACCTCACATGCTAACCTTACAAATCTGAGCACCTTATTAGGTGTTAACATTCCAAAAGTCATACTCTATCTCATCTGCATCTCCAAGTAATGTGAACACCAATGAGGAAGTTGTGACGCAAAAATGTAAGTCATTCAGAACAATCCGTTTGAGCGTTTGGTGCTGTGAGTCATTCGTACTTCATCATTCTTCCTGACAATGATCATTCTTCTTCATCATTCTTCCTCTCCCAGGGACCTCGTTTTTCAAACTTCGTGTTGGATAAGATTTTTGAAAGAGACGAATCAAACAAGCTACGAGAAGGGGTTAATAATGTGGTTACCTCGTTACTGAACCTGCACAACATCAAAACATGACCACTATTTCTGCCTTACCCTCAACGGCATCAGCTGTAATCTGTTTTACTATTTAATATATCGATTATCGATATCTCAACGATTCACTTTCTATTTAAAATGATATCAGTCATTGTGCGAATTTTTACTATCAAGTTCGTTTGTGCTGAAAAATCCCTTTGAGATGTTATTTCAAAATGAAAAGAGCGAAATAACGAACCGATTTGATTGATTGACTAAATAAAATAACTAGGACACTCGGAAGAGCGCATTCCTCCACCACGTAATGCCTGATCCATGAGATCATATGGGAAACAATACATTTTTGAAACATCTTGCAAGACAGTGCTGATCACGTACAGCCTTTTGGGCTGCTGGTTGCATCATTGGTTAGGGAAGCAGTGGTGCTGCTGATGCAGTGCCCCAATTACCATTACACTAGTGCTCATTTCACCAACCTCGGAAGGATGACAGACTGAGTCAACCCCCTGGTGTTAATCCAGCAATCACCAGGGCTCGAACTCAGAATGCGAGGATCCCAATCCACCACCCAAACCGCGAAGCCACCGCCATGTCATGCTATATAGTACTATATCGTTTTTGGCCCCATCTCTCAATGGTGGAGAATCACTTAAAAAATAATAATTCTCGTATCCGGATCCGGATTCGGATCTTCACCAAAATCGAATAAACTCATCCTCGCAACACACCCAACCTGTCCACCAAGTTTCATCCGGATCCGTTCACAACTTTTTGAGATATTGTGCACACAAACAAACAGACAGAATAAGAAGATGTCGTGCAGAGCACGATACTTTAAAAACCCATAAAACAAATTTGACCTCAAAAATAATTGGTTGTTGAATTCAATGACCAAATATGCACATCGTCTTCAAATTTCAAGTCAATCAGATGAAAATAGACAATCTTATAAATTCGGCCTATGTTGACCTTTTGGCCAATGTTGACCTCGAAAATAATTGGGTGGTTCAAATTTCAAGTCAATGGGATGAAAATTGAGGATTTTAGAAACACCTCCTTCATTGTTGACCTTGGGCCTGTGTTGACCTTTTGGTCGATGTTGACCTCAAAATTAATTGGCTGGTTGAATTCAGTGACCTGAAATATAAATCCTCTTCAAATTTCAAGTCAATCAGATGAAAATTGAGGATTTTATAAATCTCACTGAAGTTGTTGACATTGGGACTATGTTGACCTTTTGACCTCAAAACAATAGGCTTCTTTCTTATGACAAACTCTCGCACGTGGTGAAGTGGCGTGAAGATCGGTTTAAAAATGCGTCCTGTAGGCGACAAACAGACAAACAAACAGACAAGCCGGTAGGTGACGAGGGATTCGCTAGGATCAAAGCGCTGGATACGATGCTTTTCATTCTGACCGATCCACCGACGAAGATTCATTGCCAAGACGTATTGGTTCACATACAATTGTTCCTCTACCTGGCAAGATTTTTCCGATTGCGTATTTTGCCAACTGGCACTCATAAAAAATGACGGTAAATGGACACCCTATTTTTGAAGGACTACCATTTGAAAAATAATCGGTTTGCTGGTTTGTGCAATGGAGCCTCGCGTTGCAGACACACACACACACACACACACACACACACACACACACACACACACACACACACACACACACACACACACACACACACACACACACACACACACACACACACCCACACGGAAAACCCGATAAACTTCTCTCAATGCTCTTGTTTGACCACACCTCCTGAGCCACACAATATTTTTCATAAGCCACGCCCACTTTACATAAGCTACACCTACTTTCCAACCCCACTCCCACTTTTCATCAATCACGTCCACTTTACCTAAGCTCCGCCCACTTTCCTAAGCCCCTCATAAAAAATGACGGTGAATAGACACCAGATTTTTGAATAACTACCATTTGAAAAATAAAACCTCAATCAAAAATCGGCTCGAGTAAAATTTTCTGAATATCTCGAAGTGTTTAATTCCGAAGTCTCGTTTCTCTACATTCAAAACTGAAGGACAAGTATTGAAAATACTGTACGCGGTTTTTCAGCCGCTGCACAGCAATGGGTGGTTGCTGGGCAACGAA
>NC_140974.1:31220755-31228255 GCF_056783735.1 Eptatretus burgeri | reverse complement strand
GGGGTCAAAGGCGAAGTTACGGGGGGATAAAAGGACGGTGTTCGTCAGTCAGAGAGAGTCGCAAAGGAGAACGAGAAGGAGTCGAGAACGAGAAAGAGTCGCAAACGAGAACGAGAAGGAGTCGAGAACGAGAAGGAGTCGGAACGGAGGGGACGAGTGTGGAAGACTGGAGCCCGAAGCCTGCAGTGGCTGGAGAAGCTGAAGAGAGTCGGACGAGGGGGTGCTCGCGTCGGTGCCAGGAGCTGCACGCCCGAGGGAGGCCGGCAGCGCGACCTGGCCGAGGTGGAGACGCACACCAGGGATAATAAAGATCCTCTATACCCCGAGCATCAGCAACCCCCTCCTGTTTCCCCCCGCGCTGAGATAGTGCGACCAAGGGGGCCCCGTTCCCACCCCCTACGAGGCACTGTCCACGAGGCCCGCGGGTTGCGGGGCCATCGCCGCTCCGCGTCTCATCACCAGACGGGTAGGCCCGACCCGGTCTCGGCCTCAGGCCTGCCCCATTCTTGGGGGATTTCTTTTCCTTGGTTTTGGGTATGTGTTGTCGGCGCCGTCTGTGAAGTAGAATTGTATAAGTGTTGCCGTGTGCTCGGTAGTCGGTATTAGCTCTGCACTGTGTTTTCACTTTTATGTTTGCTTTTTGTGTAAATGGAATTGTGTTTTCTTTTTTTTTGTGTGCATTTGGTGGAATTGTATTTGTGTGCTTTCCGTTCGTCGCGAATAAATGTGCTTTATTGTTGAACTGTTCTCCCGCTTCGCTTCGTCTTTTCCTCCATTGAATCCCCATCTTGCTTCACGTAAAGGGTTGGTAGTGGGCTGAATATGCTATGAATGAATATGAAATATGAATATGAAGAATACATATACATACATATACATACATATATATATATATATATATATACACAAACATATATATATATACATATACATACATATATACATATATATATACATACATATATATATATATATATACATACATATATATATATATATATATATATATATATATATATATATATATATATATATATATATATATATATATATATATATATATATATATATATATACAGTGGGGAGAACAAGTATTTGATACACTGCCGATTTTGCAGGTTTTCCCACTTACAAAGCACGTAGAGGTCTGTAATTTTTATCATTGGTACACTTCTTCTGTGAAAGATGGATTCTAAAACAAAAATCCTGAAAATCACATTGTATGATTTTAAAATAATTAATTTGCATTTTATTGCATGAAATAAGTATTTGATACATCAGAAAAACAGAACTTAATATTTGGTACAGAAACCTTTGTTTGCAATTACAGAGATCAGATGTTTCCTATAGTTCTTAACCAGGTTTGCATAGACTGCAGCAGGGATTTTGGCACACTCCTCCATACAGATCTTCTCCAGATCCTTCAGGTTTCGGGGCTGTCACTGGGCAACACAGACTTTCAGCTCCCTCCAAAGATTTTCTCTTGAGTTCAGGTCTGGAGACTGGCTAGGCCACTCCAGGACCTTGAGATGCTTCTTACGGAGCCACTCCTTAGTTGCCCTGGCTGTGTGTTTCGGGTCGTTGTCATGCTGGAAGACCCAGCACGCCCCATCTTCAATGCTCTTGTTGAGCGAAGGAGGTTGTTGGCCAAGATCTCACGATACCTGGCCCCATCCATCTTCCCCTCAATACGGTGCAGTCGTCCTGTCCCCTTTGCAGAAAAGCATCCCCAAAGAATGATGTTTCCACCTCCATGCTTCACGGTTGGGAAGGTGTTCTTGGGGT
This sequence comes from Eptatretus burgeri, assembly GCF_056783735.1. Taxonomy (NCBI): domain Eukaryota; kingdom Metazoa; phylum Chordata; class Myxini; order Myxiniformes; family Myxinidae; genus Eptatretus; species Eptatretus burgeri. The sequence goes on along the minus strand of NC_140974.1, from coordinate 31,226,470 downwards.
TGCACTCATCCTTCTTCTTCCTCCAAACACGGTGAGTGGAGTTTAAACCAAAAAGCTCTATTTTGGTCTCATCAGACCACATGACCTTCTCCCATTCCTCCTCTGGATCATCCAGATGGTCACTGGCAAACTTCAGATGGGTCTGGACATGCGCTTACTTGAGCAGAGGGACCTTGCGTGCGTTGCAGGATTTTAATCCATGACGGCGTAGTGTGTTACTTATGGTTTTCTTTGATACTGTGGTCCCAGCTCTCTTCAGGTCATTGACCAGGTCCTGCCATGTAGTTCTGGGCTGATCGCTCACCTTTCTCATGATCATTGAGGCTCCACGAGGTGAGATCTTGCATGGAGCCCCAGACCAAGGGAGATTGACTGTTATCTTGAACTTCTTCCATTTTCTAATAATTGTGCCAACAGTTGTTGCCTTCTCATCAAGCTGCTTGCCGATTGTCCTGTAGCCCATCCCAGCCTTGTGCAAGTCTACAATTTTTTCCTGTTGTCCTTAGACAGCTCTCTGGTCTTGCCCATTGTGAAGAGGTTGGAGTCTGATTGATTGAGTGTGGACAGCTGTCTTTTATGCAGATAACGAGTTCAAACAGGTGTAGTTAATACAGGTAATGAGTGGAGAATGGGAGGGCTTCTTAAAGACAAAACTAATAGGTCTGTGAGAGCCAGAATTCTTTCTGGTTTGTCGGTGATCAAATACTTATTTCATGCAATAAAATGCAAATTAATTATTTAAAAATCATACAATGTGATTTTCAGGATTTTTGTTTTTGATTCCATCTTTCACAGTTGAAGTGTACCTATGATAAAAATTACAGACCTCTACGTGCTTTGTCAGTGGGAAAACCTACAAAATCGGCAGTGTCTCAAATACTTGTTCTCCCCACTGTATATATATACACACACACACATATATATATATATATATACACATATATATATACATATATATACATATACACATATATACACATATACATATCTATATATATATATATATATATATATATATATATATATATATATATATATATATATATACATATACATATACACATATATATACATATACATACATATACATATACATATATACATATATATATACATATATATATATATATATATATACATATACATATATATATATATACATATATATATACATATATACATATATATACATATATATACATATATATATATATATATATATATATATATATATATATATATATATATATATATATATATATATATATATATACACATATATATATTTATACACATATATATATATATATATATATATATATATATATATATATATATATATATATATTTATATATATATATATATATATATATATATATATATATATATATATATATATATATATATATATATATATATATATGAGCCTGGTGTTGGCGCAGTGGTTAGGGCAACGGCTTGGGATCCAAAAGGTCCTGAGTTCAAGCCCCGTTGGGCCATTGAATTAATACACCAGGGGGTTGACGCAGCCTGTCATCCTTCCGAGGTCGGCGAAATGAGTACCAGTGTACTGGGCCGGTGTATACCCCGGTTAAAATAGGTGTACCATATCCCTGTGTCGTAAGAGGCGACCAGGGTTGCGTCAGGAAGGGCATCCGGCGTAAAACATGTGAAAATCACTATGCGGATCATAGGGATGATCCGCTGTGGCGACCCCCTAAAGGGAGCAGCCAAAAGAAGAAGAAGAAGAAGAAGAATATATATATATATATATATATATATATATATATATATATATATATATATATATATATATACTCCTCTTCTTCTGCTTTCGGCTGCTCCCGTTAGGGGTCGCCACAGCGGATCATCCGTATGATCCGCATTGTGATTTGGCACATGTTTTATGCCGGATGCCCTTCCTGACGCAACCCTGGTCGCCTCTTACGACACAGGGATACTATATATATATATCTATATATATCTATATATGTATATATATATATATATGTATATGTATATATATGTATGTATGTATATACACACACCCACACATACAAATACCACCAGTTGCTTCACTGATGGGAATAGAAAGGAGAGAAAGAGGGGGATCAGAGAGACAGAGAGGGGGGAGGGTGAGGAGGTGGAGGGGGAAAGAGAAAGGAGGGAGGGAGAGTAAGGAGGGTGGGGGCAGGGAAGGCAGCGTGAGGTGAGAGTAAAGGAAGACAGACGTGCGGTGGAATGTTAACTATGATTCATACTGTCTCATCAAAATGACTCTGCATAGAATAACAGTGAAGATGGAAACAAAATAACGGCTGAAATCCAATTTCTACCGGTCATACAATAAATACCGCCCAGAGACAAACACCGCCTCGACACGCCCGGAGATAAACAAAGTCCGGAGACAAACACCACCAGGACGCATCCAGAGATAAAGACTGTCCGGAAACAAACACCTCCAGGACATGTCTGGAGATAAACACTGCCCGGACACATCTGGAGCCAAGCCATCTGGAGCAAACACCACCAGGACACATTTGACGACAAACTCCTGTCTGGACAGAAACACCACCAGGATACATCCAGAGATAAACAAAGTTGGGAAGCAAACACCTCGAGGACACATCCAGAAATAAGCACCATCCAGACATGTCTGTGGACAAACATTGACTGGACATGTCCAGAGACAAACTTCCGTCTGCTCGTAAACATCACCCAGACACGTCTGGAGATAAATACTACCAGGACATGTCTGGAGACAAACACCGCTCGGACACGTCCAGAGACAAACACTGCTTGGATGCATCTGGAATCAAGCCATCCAGAGACAAACACCGACTGGACACATCTGGAGAGAAACTTCTGTCCGGACATAAACATTGCCCAGACATGTCCGGAGATAAATACCGTCCAGATACATCTGGAGACAAACAAACACTGCCTAGACAAGTCCAGAGTCAAACAAGTCCCAGACACGTCCGAAGATAAACACTTGCCGAACATAACCACTATCCAGACAAGTATGGAGATAACCACCATCCAGATACGTCCAGAGACAGGGACTGAGGGAGAGAGAGAAGGAGAGTGGGGAGGGGAGAGAGAGAGGGAGAGAGAGGAAAGGAGAGAAGGGGGCAGGGGACAGAGAGGTGTGAGAGGAGGGTGCTGCATTGCTTTAGGAGGGGGTGGAGCGATAATGGGAAAAAGAGAGAAAGGTGTGGGGGTTGTGAGGGTAGGGGAGTTTGCAGAGACGATGTTATGCTTTATGAGCAACACACATACACATCTCATTTTTTCATTTTCTGCTTCATATCACAATTATATATTCCCAACAATATTGTAATTTCAGACAACACATACACACACACACACGCACGCACACACGCATGCACGCAAGCACTCACGCACGCTTGCACGCACGCACACACATCGTGTGACAGGAGATAAAAATTTGGCTCTGTTATTGAGAAAACATGTTAATGCAGAAAATTCCTCTGAAATCGGGTGTCATCAAATGTATTTTGCATTGAGTCTCACAAATACAAACCATATAACCTTTGTAAAGCACACCGAGTCATATAAAATAACCAATTGCTTTAGAAACAGTCACAAGGCCAAATGAAAACATGATCGCTCATACACTGCTGAGGTTAAAAGTTAAACCTCCAAGACAAGGGATGAAACTTTGTCACCACGGTACCCGTAACCAAGCATGCAAGCATACACACACACCCGCGGTGAGTCCCAAGATTACAGATCCAAATATACCCATATAATCATATATATTGTTGCGGCCACGGGTACCGAGACACCAGTTTGTCACTCAGGGGGATTAATCCCCGGTTGTCCTCGGAAGAGCTGGACCTGGGACCACCGCTCACAATTAACGTTGTGGTATGGTGGGTTGTTGTACAACCACGAACGCCACCCAGTTAACCATGAGTTTCAGTGTCCACTATCTGCTGTTTAACTAGAGGTCATGTGGTTACCTGAGCGGGGAGCGCACCCTCGGCAAAGCACTGATATTATCTCAATTAGATTTTAATTAGGGCGGCCGAGCGTTTTAACCGCTGGTGCGTGCCGACTATTTTTGGTCAAATCTGTGGTAATTACCTCCCAGTCTATCTAGGTTCGGACAATGCTAGACCAGTGGAAGGAAAGGACAAACACGGACAGGTTGGAAGTCAACAAATGACTTATTGATAATAAAATAAATAAATAAAAATAACTTTTTTTATTTTCTGGGGTAAATATATGAATAAATTCCAAAGCAATCGAAATGCACAGTTAATCAGGTAAAATCAATCAAAATGACAGGAAAGAGACAGAGAGCAGATGCTTATCGAGGGGGGGGGAGTTGACTTACTTACAACTAAACACAGACAAGGGTACCCAGCAGATCATTCGAGGGGGGGGGGGGAAGAAGAGTCATCTCGCTCACCAGAGAGAAGTCGTCCGTGAAGTGAAAATGTCCTGAAATGTGTGTGCGTGTCTTGTCCATCGCCATCACCCAGCCTTGCTGTGTTCCCACTCGCCAACAGCCTTGAACGTCAGTCGACGTCTGGGGGGAAACAAAATTGTCTGTCGCAGGTTTAGACCCTGGTGCTGTGACACGGGCAGCTCCTCACACTTCACGAAACTGGTGACGTCCAGTGACCCACATGGTCCATTGGTGACTGACCCATGCCTCACTCATTGTGACAGACCCGTGCCTCACTCGTTGTCAGCGCTGCTCACACCCACACGTGCATCACACACTCGCTTGCTCAAGCACTGGAAAGGACGACTTGTCTCATTGTTGGCGCTGGTCAGACACCCACACGCTCACTCGCTGGCTCCCTCGCTCGCGCTTCCTTTCTTTGTGTGCTTCAACTCTCGCTTTCTTTCTCCTTTTTTTTACAGACCTCTCCATTTCTTTTTATATATGCAGCCCGTCTCGGCAGGCACAGAATCTCCCCAAGCTCACCCTGCCCCACTTGCGCACCATTACCATGACAACCCGTGCGCTCGAAAAAGGGCAGGCCTCAGTGCTCGTGAAAGAAATATGTGCATAAATGTGTCTGTCGTAAAGAAAAATGCTTCCCATCAGAGAGGGGATCTATTCTTTACCCTTCTCAACGCATCACATTTAAAATCCCATCAGACATGGGGATGGGGCTAATCCGAACATGCATTTAAGGAAATACCTGTCTGAGGACCTGGATGTGTGGATGCATTCATCAGACCGGATTCTGAAATCCGTGACAATACATACCTCTCCCTTGTAGCAACTGCCAACTGTACATCCCGATTAGGACATTAACTGCGTCGTCAACTGTTGGGTGCTCGGCAAGCAGCATAAACACGAGAGAAAGCATTCCAATTAAATGGTTGATAAGGATGGCTGGCTTGGCAAAGGAGAGCTGTATCCAAATGTCCAAACTATGTCCAAATAAGACAAAGGAACAATTTTTTAGCAGTTGGAACTGCCTGTAAGTTCAACTCTGAAGTTAAAATTTTGTAATTCGGCATAGTTTAAGAGATTCTCAAGGTTACGGCTTGTACAAAAATGAAATAAAGCCACGAACGTTGGCGTCTCTGGGTGTTTATTTGCATTACAATGTATCCAGTGATTTGTTGATATTGATAATATGAATGAGGAGGGTGAGAAATTGAAAGAAATTGTAGCGGTTTATTTAGAAATTGTTGCGGCCTCTTCCAAGTCAAAGCATTGT
>NC_140974.1:31205755-31218255 GCF_056783735.1 Eptatretus burgeri | reverse complement strand
CCCAGGAGACATCAAGTGAAGAGTGACCATGAATGAAAAGGTCTAGATCTCCCCCCTGCGATGCCAGCTGGAGTGTGTGTGTGTGTGTGTGTGTGTGTGTGTGTGTGTGTGTGTGTGTGTGTGTGTGTGTGTGTGTGTGTGTGTGTGTGTGTGTGTGTGTGTGTGTGTGTGTGTGTGTGTGTGTGTGTCCTGTGGTTTTGGTGAAGACCCAAAGCTCTCCACTGTGCTGCATGCATGGTGAATGCCAACATGAGAACTGAAACAGTCGTTTTGAAGGTAAGAAAAGTGACAATGTACATTGTCAAGAGTTTGGGTTATGGAATCATGACAGGCCCAACGACGTCCAAAACCAAACGTCAAATCTTCTTCTGACGTCACATTTTGTTTTATTTTGTGTTTCTCTTCTTCGTCTTCATCATCATCATCATCATCAATGCAATTTGCTTGCTTTTCATGTCAGAATGCATTGCTGCTGTTCTTCAATCGGTCTTTATTCGAATATATGTTGGAATAATAATTATTTCATTAAGTAATTTTTGTGTCTTTTAAAGATAATAACTACTGATAGAGGAAGAGGGAGGATGGAGGAGGAAAAGTGAAAGGGTGTGGAAGTTGGATAGGGAGGTGTGTTTGTGAGAAAATGGAGGTGAAAAAACAACATAACGGTGGATGGAAAAGATACGAGGAAGAGGAAAAGGGGAAATGGGGGAATACTTGGAATAATGGGAGTATGGAAAGTTTCATTTTATTATGCGTTACTAAAAACAAAAAGTAAACGACTCCATAGATGCTAAATGTACATTCCATGATTCACAAAGGAGTAATGAAGGCAGAATGCCATAGATCTAAATGCTAGAATGCCAATCTAAAATGCCATAGATGCTAAATGCTAAAATGCCATAGATGCCATAGATGCTAACTCCATAAATGCTAAAAACTACTCCCGATACCATTACCATTCTTAGTTCATTAATGGCTCAAATTATTCCCACCTTCTTGTGGGGGCAGCCAGGATGTTTTTTTTTTTTCAGCTGAAGTCTTTCATAAACCTGCTGGTCAGGCCTGATGTTCATTTGGAGATGCTTTTGGACAGGAATTTGTAAATTGTTTGTAGTTCCGACAATAACTCACCTACTGTTCGTGAAGGACACCATAGGATCCTTATTGTCCATTAACCAATGCTGGCACAGTTCCTCTGCAATAGCATCCATCCAATCAACTGCTCATACATTGAACTCATTCCCTTGCATGTGAAACACCATGGTGACAGTTTATAGCTTTGTCGAGATTCAAACCGAGGCTCAATATTTGAAAGGCGAGTGCACACACCTCCATACTACCCTGCCAGCCCTTTACTAAAAGAGTAAAAGGCCATTGTATTTGCTGACAAAAGTATGGGATGTGTCTGTATTAATCTTTGGGTGTAATTGAGGAAGCTGTGTCATGGAAACAACTGGCAATGAGAAATTACAAGTTGTGCTTGGTTTGGAGAGAATGGTGGGTGGGTGGGGGGGGGGGGAAATCAGGTATACCAGATGATGTCTGCCGAGAACAAGTGTCCATCTCATCTGATGCTGTTGAGCTTCATGGGTTCAGTCTTTTTCAGTTGAGGGATGTAAGCAACACTGCACCCTTTATAAATAAGTTTTATCTTCATTGGGAGCTACCTTATTCCATTTGAAATCAACTTTGGGATGTAGACTGGTACCCCATGCAGACCAGGCAGGACAGATAAAAGGCCTACCCTGGAGGTGATTAACAAGCCAGCTGGGTTTGTTACCTGTAATCCAATAGTGATGGCTCAGTTTCTCGAGTTTCAAATCAAAATTTACAGGAGATCAGGGTGGTCTCTCTGGACATATCTTGAACTTTCAATACAGTCTGGCATCCAGCCTTGCTCTCCAAACTCTCTGCCTATGGAATCCAAGGCCAATTTCACTCTTGGATTCCTGACTTCCACCACTCCCACTCCTGTAGCCAACATTATGGCTCACAACGGAACCCTTTCATCTCCTCTCCCTGTCAAAGCTGTAATGCCCCAAGGCAGTGTTCTTGGCTCCATCCTACTCCTGATCTTCATCAATGATCTTACTGACTCTCTGGAAAATCCTCTTTCTCTCTTTGCTAATGACTCCACTCTCTGCCATGACATCTTTCATCCTTCTGACAGACAGGCAGCAGCCTCTTACCTCTCTTCAGATGTTGACAAAAATCACAAACTGGTCAAACACTTGGAGTCTTTTCACCCTGAAAAATCCCACACACTCAATTTCTATCTCCAAAGGACCGTATCACCAACCCCCTCATCTATTCATATTTTCTCAACAACACTCTCGAAGAAGATTAGTCACTCAAACTGTTGGGTCTCACTCTCAGCCATGATCTCTCTTGGGCAAACCACATTTCAAGTTGGCCTCCAAAACCAGATGCTGACTGGGAATCCTCTGTCGTGCAGTCTTTCCTTGGCATACCTGAGCTTATATCCACATACAATGGTTTCATTTTCAGCTTGATTGAGTACTACTCTCCCCTTTGGGCTGGCTCCCCTGCCTCACATGTTTCTCAGCTTGATGCGATGAAAACCAAGGCTTTCAAGATCGCGATGAAGCTGAGTTTGTGGGATTTTCACTTCACCATCACTAACAGGTCAGTGGTCTCTCTGACTTCTTCCGCCTCCTTTTTGGTCTTGCACCCTCCACCCTCTCCGTAATTTGTCCCCCCCCCCAGGTAGCTGCAGGATGTCCATGGTCCATCAGCAACTGCCTCCTAGTGAAACTGCCAAAATCCAGAACCACTGCTCACCTCCACTCATTTGTTCCTCTTTTTTTTCCTGTTTGTGGAACCAACTTCTACACTTTCTTCAATCTCATTCTTCTCCCCAGGTGTTCAAGACAGCTGTCGACCACCATCTCAAATCATCCCCCATCCAAACCATGATCTTTTCTCCACCCATTGAACTACCACCCACCCTTCCCCAATTTTTTTTTCTTTTGTATCCATTTTGTCCACCCCTTGCATTCTTCCCTACCACTCATCATTATCCCTTGTTTGTGTCTCTGTCTATTCATCTATTGTCTCCTGCTTGTGGAACTTCCCAAGCTACAGCAGGAACCACAAAGAAACATTCAAGAGTAACATGGACTTTGTCCTTTACCTTTACCATAGAAAACCGTCGGATTTAACTGTCACCTACCCTGCTATTGGTGTTTCTCCTGCTGTTCCTTTTGTTATGTTGCATTCTGATCTGTTTTGTATTCTAGCTTTTCCACGAGCCTTGACTATGTAATCAAAAATAAATTTCTTTTAATGCTCCATTAAGCTGGTTTTGAACCCAAAACCTCAGCGATGTCAGAGAAATGTCCTTAGTACAAGATCATGACTGTACCCACTGATGAGACATCAAGGATTTAAGGAATGCGTATTGTCCAAGGAACAAAATAATAAAAACCGAATAAATAAGTGAAAATTATTTTTGAGAAAGTTGTTCTAATTGTGTCTAGTCTGACACTTGTGAAGATAAATATATTTAGTGACCTCAGACAATGGCAGAAATTCAGGATTGGGCAGAGAAATGGGAGATTTAAAAAACTGATCTCTGCTATGCCAACATGATCGCAACTTTTTTTGACTGATCAACTAGCTACTAGGTTTTCTCAAGATAATGAGGCCAGTTGGTTTTAACAAGATGACGTGACGTCTCATACCGCCACTGTACGACTACTTTTTCATTACCACATCATCTGTAGGAAGTGACATGACTTAGCCTCCTAGGTCACCAGACCTGTCAGCATGTGACTTTTTTATGGGGGCACTTAAAGAGCAAAGTGTACACTCATCGCCCACACAATATTGAAGATCTGAAAGAAAGACTTCGTCAAAAAATTTCCCGAATGCCTTTGGAGATGCTACGCTGTGTCATGGGAAACATGCGTGGAAGACTAGAGGAATGCCTGTGCAGAGACGGAGGTCACTTCGAGGATGTGATCTTCAAGAAATAAATGGCATTCTATGTACATTAAGATGACGTATTTGTAATTTGGCAAATACAAAATGTTAATTTAATTATTGAGTTTTTAAAATTGCCCGATTCTCTGCCCCACCCTGTACATGAAGGCACAAGAGCAAAACACTAGGCTCTTCAATTGAATAGCTTATTTACACTCTGAATGAGGACAATCCTGAGGGTCATCTTCCCTTTCCATACATTGGTCTAGGTTCATGATGAATCTAAGTGACAAAGAGTGGCAGGCTTACAGACTACCAAAGGTTATGGTGGGGATGGATACACTCAAGGAGAAATAACACAAAAACGAGTAACAATGGTCTGGAGAGCAACAGAATGGAAAGTGATGAGTGTGTATGAAAGGGATCATGGATGTGCACGGGTGAGCACATGAGGTAGAGATGGGTAGCACATTTGAAAGACTGATATGAAGTGAGGAAGACGAGACAACGGACATGGGGAGACACTTCCACAGTAGGGCGAATAAGGGAGAATTAATGCAACCGGTCTGGACTTGTGGAGGGTGAGCAGGTGAGCGTTTGTCGAGGAATATGTGAGACCTCGGGTGGCGTGGCGAGGGCAGAGGTAGGAGAGAGGAGGAGGAAGAATAATTTTTTTATCAACAAACTTTGTATGAACAAAGAGCAAGAAAGTTTTTTTTGCACTCTGTAAAGCCAGATAAAGAATAAATTTAAAAGATGGTAACTGTCCATCTGACACCCTATGCAGTCACAAATGCAGACAAAATTAAAAGTACAGTATAATCATTGATCCAGGCCTATGTAGAGAAGTGCCAAATAAAAAAGGTTAAAAAAAAAGCTGGACTAGGACTCATAAAACCACTCGAAATGGTATAAAGAAGGTGTGCAGAAGGAACAAACTAAATACTCATCGTAACAACAAAGTAAAAGGAGATTCAAGAGTAACATTTTATAATTTAATTGTTTTATCTCATTTTAAATATGCCAGCAACAGTTCATCCTCGACATTCACCTCCCATTCCCTCGCCCTCCCCCTCCCTCGCCCTCCCCCTCCCCCCCTTGTTCTCCATCCCTTGTTACGTGCCTTGAATCACCGTGTGTAGGTGTAGAAAGGCTCATAAGGGAAGTATATGTTGTATTATTTTTACATTGATCTAAGGCTCGTGACAGAGTTTGTAAATAATAAATCACATGGAGAACATAAGCATAAATCATTGAACTTTTACACGAATCACAAGGACATTTGTAGACAATGGACATATCCAGCAGGAGAAAGAATTTGAATCCGGGTTCCCTGAGGCCACTCCCAATGTTCATGAAGCCAGAAATGATCTACATTGTACATCCTATGAGTGAGTATCTTGTAACTGCGTACAAAACGTTTCTAGCCATTTAAAGAGCCTGAAAAGGGGGCTTTATAGATGATCAGTCAGATTGGCTTCAAGCTTCAGGAACACTTTCAACCCTAGAAAAATTTGGAATGGCACTTGATTTCCCCCCAAAAAACCTTGGACAGGAAAAAAATGGGAGAATAGTGGAAGGTTTCTGTTGGTCATGGGTAAGGGTTACTTTGTATGCAAAAGGGGGGAGAGAGTGGGGAAGTTTAAAATTGAGGAAGGGACGAAGGAGGACGACAGGGAGAAAGTAGGAAAATAGTGCAACAAGAAAGTGTGAATAGAAGGGGGAAAAGGTTGTTGGGAGGGGATAGGAGTCAACGTAAGGGACATGTATGCAGCATGAACGAAGGGGGAGGATGGGTCATAAAAGTTTCACGACTTTTGCATACATGATAAACAGTTTGCCCCTAATATGCAGAATAATTATATCGTTGCAGCAACACAAATAAACAAGACAAATCTGCAAAATATATGACCGGATGTGAGTAATCCACTCATTTAATCACACTTCTCTTTGCTGTTTATTTCCAAAAACAAAGCTCTGCATTTCACTAACATCGAGATGCTGATGAACCCCCAATATTTCCTGTGTGCACAAGATGGAGAGAGGTCGTTGCCGTAAGCATACCATTTGCATAAATACAGACCCGAGTTCAATCCTGCTGACATCGCTCTCGCAAAGTGATCCGTGAGGCAGAGGAGTCATCAGTCGGATGAGTCATCAGTCCAATGCAGCAGGATGAGATTTACTTAATTTAGCATGGTGGTAAAACCAGCAAGCTTCTGCTAAACTAGAACATGGCATTGGTCTGCTGGCCCTGCCTGGACGCGTGTGCCGGCGCGAACGCAAAACTCACTTCATTAGACTTAACGAGGAAGGAGGGTGGCTGAGAACACTTAGGATGAGTGATCTAGAGGGCCGGTAATGAAACCAGACCAGGAGAAAAAGGCAAATCTGATATAAAAAAAAAATTCAATTCAACCCAGATGGGTGGATGACACAAAGATGGTTGGTTCTCACTTGTTTTTCTGACATTTTTAGATTAAAAAAACCCCAATTAATGAGTGTTCTCCCGCCTTCTGCCGTCACCTTTATCACCAAGGTTAGGTGGTTTAACATGCCTTGAAGAATGACCTTTTCCGCAATTTTGGGCGAGTGATAACAGCGGCTAACTAGGGCATGGGATAGCAGCTTGAGTGCTCTATCCACTATCATTGCTCCGTCTCCCAAGGCAGATATATCTGACCATTCCTAAACAGAATAGACCCATGGAAAGGGGCAGGCTTAATTTCCTGCCGTGACCTCACACCTGCCAGGAGACTCCAGCAAGCTGGTAGCACGCGACTGACAAAACCACCGATGATTAGAGATGGGCTTTATACTGTCTCATCTCACGCTGCGTGAACCTTGGGGGACTTTTCATCATCACATTTCCTCCTCCTTTCCCCCCTCCCCCTCTTACTCCTACCTGCCTCCATTTCATGAATATCATAGCTTTGTCCTTTATTGAAAATAGTGTGAATGACATTCTTAACTGATGGTGTTGTGCTCTCTCAATATCCTCCCCTTAATTGAACCTCTAGTAAACTTACTCTTTCCACATGTAAAAAAAGAAAAAAGAAAAGGTCGAAAGAACAAGTTTAAAAAAAGGTGTCTGCCTTTTCAGCTGTAATTCAAGAAGTAAACGTGTGGAAGTTTTGAGGAATTAAATGATATTTTTCCAAGAAAAGCTAACAACTTTTTAACCCTAAAGCCAAGGCTACATGGAAACAGACTGTTGTGTTGCACATGTCTATGAAAAAAGTCAGGTTGAGCTATTGCTTATACATTTACAAGTTTTTGTGTCAAAATTGAACATCTTCTTGAAACTTCTGTTGAAATATCATTATTTTTCTTCTTAAAATTTGGCGACAAATTTTCTGATGCAGTAAAAAATGGACACAATTAGCATCAAATAAAATTGATGAGGCTCACAGAGAAAATATAAAGTTTAATAAGGTGCATTCCACTCAAACTGTAACCTCTCTCCCACCCCCACCCCTCTTCCCCACCCCTCTTCCCCACCATACTTCCCCTTCTCTCATATCCCCTCCTCCTGTATCGAAGAATTCCTTTTCAGCAGCTGACGATTAATAGAGTCAATTTTGCCATCGCCCTGCTGCCAACTTTATCCACAGTTAGGGCCTATAATGAAGGCTTCTGGCCGCGGTAAGCGTCCCCCATGACCACGGGCTTGGAAGGCATAAAATATTAAAGAGGCGTGCGGGCAGCCCTTAAATCTTCCTAATGACCAAGCAGCAAGCTGAAGCGGTGTCCATGACTGCTCCGGGACCGTACGCCTTTGCCTTATTAACGGTTCTAGGGCAGATGACAAGTGCAGAGCAGAGGTCTTCTCACCCAAGCTGGCCGCAGAATTGGCCCCGAAAGGCAGCGAACGACACAACATCAGTGGTGAGCAGACAAAGCTTTCTACCGTCTTGAGTTTTGGGTCATTCCTTGTCTCTTACTTCCTCAACTCCTCCTACTTACAAGCACCTCCCCCAATCATCTGTAACAGAGACCTTTCGTTCGAGTCTGCTAACCCTCTTCCTGTATCTTCCACTGGAACTAAATTAAATCTTAAAACTCAGTGAAGATTGTATTTCATTTCTAAGTCCCTCTATTTCTATATTTCACAGTGAGCAGAGGAAATGAGAGAAAAGTTAGAGAAAGATAATATATATATATATATATATATTCAAACAGAAGACCAAATACTACATTGGAGTCATCAGAAGGAATGCAAATAAACAAAGAGCAAAGATGGAGTCATCAGGAGGAATTTGGATAGGATTCGGGTTTCCGCCACCAGTCCACGACCCTCAAATCCATCCAGGTGTAGCCAAGTGAGCCTCACAAAAAAAATTCTGCAAGAATTCACTTCTCCTTTGACAAATAGATAAAGAAAGAGAAATAAAGAAGAAAAGAAATAAAAGAAAAGAAAAAGAGAAAAATGATATTGAAGAAAGAGTAATGTGAAAAAGTTGAAAGAAGTGTGAAAGGAACAAAAACAAAGATGTCAGGAAGAACCTGGATAGATAGATAAGACTTCAGCAATTACCCCCAGACTCAAATGCAGCAACAGGTACAAACTCGCAAAGGTCCATCGGCAGGAAAGCACAGTCCACACAGCATCAGTCCACACAACATCAGGACCCTAACAAACATAATTAAACGGAAGACGAAACGGCCAGTGAGAATTACAGTGTGTACGAGCCACCAATCTTGGTGTTTGATATTGAAAAGGACCATGCAGCCTCCACAGTGGCACATGCCGACGGTAAGCCGCCGACAATGTGCAGACATGAGGGCCATGAGAATCCACGACCAGCACCCATCGGTGAAATTGATGTAGGTGCGGCGCCGATGTCAGTCCATGTAGTCAATTTGCTTTCAGATCTGGTGTCAGGAGGGGTTTGGCAGGAGGAGTACTGAAGGTGTTTTGGAGCCCCCCCTCCCCCCCCACCAGAGCAGCAAAGGTAGTACCTCGCCGCTTGTCAGAGGGACCCACCCCAACGTGTTTGGTTGGATGAAGTGAGGAAAGGCGAGATCAAAAATAATGCAATATATATATATATATATATATATATATATATATATATATATATATATATATATATATTTTTTTTTTTTTTTTATACATACACACATACATACAGTGGGGAGAACAAGTATTTGATACACTGCCGATTTTGCAGGTTTTCCCACTTACAAAGTACGTAGAGGTCTGTAATTTTTATCATAGGTACACATCAACTGTGAAAGACAGAATCTAAAACAAAGATCCTGAAAATCACATTGTCTGATTTTTAAATAATTAATTTGCATTTTATTGCATGAAATAAGTATTTGATCACCTACCAACCAGTAAGAATTCCAGCTTCCAAAGACCTGTTAGTTTTGTCTTTAAGAAGCCCTCCCATTCTCCACTCATTACCTGTATTAACTGCACCTGTTTGAACTTGTTATCTGCATAAAAGACAGCTGTCCACACTCAATCAATCAGACTCCAACCTCTCCACAATGGGCAAGACCAGAGAGCTGTTTAAGGACATCAGGGACAAAATTGTAGACTAGCACAAGGCTGGGATGGGCTACAGGACAATAGGTAAGCAGCTTGGTGAGAAGGCAACAACTGTTGGTGCAATTATTAGAAAATGGAAGAAGTTCAAGATAACAGTCAATCTACCTCGGTCTGGGGCTCCATGCAAGATCTCACCTCGTGGAGCCTCAATGATCATGAGAAAGGTGAGGGATCAGCCCAGAACTGCACGGCAGGACCTGGTCAATGACCTGAAGAGAGCTGGGACCACAGAATCAAAGAAAACCATAAGTAACACACTACGCCATCATGGATTAAAATCCTGCAGCGCACGCAAGGTCCCTCTGCTCAAGCCAGCGCATGTCCAGGCCCGTCTGAAGTTTAACAATGACCATCTGGATGATCAGAGGAGAAATGGGAGAAGGTCATGTGGTCTGATGAGACCAAAATAGAGCTTTTTGGTTTAAACTCCACTCGCCATGTTTGGAGGAAGATGAAGGATGAGTACAACCCCAAGAACACCATCCCAACCGTGAAGCATGGAGGTGGAAACATCATTCTTTGGGGATGCTTTTCTGCAAAGGGGACAGGACGTCTGCACCGTATTGAGGGGAGGATGGATGGGGCCATGTATCGCGAGATCTTGGCCAACAACCTCCTTCCCTCAACAAGAGCATTGAAGATGGGGTGTGGCTGGGTCTTCCAGCATGACAACGACCCGAAACACACAGCCAGGGCAACTAAGGAGTGGCTCCGTAAGAAGCATCTCAAGGTCCTGGAGTGGCCTAGCCAGTCTCCAGACCTGAACCCAATAGAAAATCTTTGGAGGGAGCTGAAAGTCTGTGTTTCCCAGCGACAGCCCCGAAACCTGAAGGATCTGGAGAAGATCTGTATGGAGGAGTGGGCCAAAATCCCTGCTGCAGTCTGTGCAAACCTGGTTAAGAACTACAGGAAACGTCTGATCTCTGTTATTGCAAACAAAGGTTTCTGTACCAAATATTAAGTTCTGTTTTTCTGATGTATCAAATACTTATTTCATGCAATAAAACGCAAATTAATTATTTTAAAATCATACAATGTGATTTTCAGGATTTTTGTTTTGGATCCCGTCTTTCACAGTTGAAGTGTACCGATGATAAAAATTACAGACCTCTTGGTCGAAGAAAAAAAAAAAACATGGAGTCTGGAACACTGACGCTAAACATGACCTTGACGTGTTTTGACTTATGAGTAACTTACAAGTAACGTGTGTTGACGGGTGTCAACGATCGCGTAACGTTCCTACAACTTATGGCCAGCGTATGCGGAACGTGTGAGTCATACGCTGGCATACGTCAAAAATTTTTGAGCATGTTAAAATTTCTCGACGAGTTCGGCGTACCACAACGTATGCCAGCGTGCTTCAGCATGCTTCAGCGTGCTCTTTACGTATACAAAACTTACCCATAACGTATTCGACGTGTGCCAGCGTTTTAGACAAATTTTTCATACGTCGGCATACGCTGGCTAAATCGTCAAGGTGTGACAGCGGCTTTAGAGAGGAGCGGGGTCAGCATATTCATTCGAGAGAAGAGACTGTACAGCAGTTGGTGAGCCCTGGTGTTGAGGACCATCACACAAATTACCTTATGGACGTTCTGCGCAGAGAGCAGCTTGGCATCATTTTTGGTGCATTTTCCCACGCAGGAGGACGTGGTTTGATCGCCAAGCTCATAAAAGGTAATCTCTGGACACCCAGCTAAATGCCAAAATAAAGGGGAGGATTTTATCTTTCCCCTTGTTTGTATTTGAGTCTGTTTGCAGCCTTCTCAAAATTAGCTCAAGTTTACCATACATTTTTATCACACTTAGGTTTATTTCCATTATAAATATTTGATTTGTGTTCATTAAACCTTCATTTGTAAGATCTATTGTGTTTGTCTATTCATTGTGGGTTTGAGGATAAACCCTTGTGCTTCGGTCTGGAACATGCCTTTGCCACACTCCATCCCCCGGGCACTATAATCTCCAAGGATCACGTGTTTGCCTCCAAAGTAGAACATTTCGGCTATCCATCCAGGTCGGTGTTAACTGCCACATCCACCATGACTGTCTCAAGGATGGGATAATTAACTTAACGTAGTGCCAAGTTTCAATTTTTTCCATTGTGCGGTTTCAAAAATACAGAAGTCCAAAAATTTTCGCTTTTTCAAAGATGGCGCCCACATCACGTGATCTACCATGTCATAATTATCAACTGAATATGCTACTAAAAAGATACATACTATGGTGAAAATGTGTCGATCGGCCTTACGTTTGCCGAGAAAATGAATTTTAAGCCGAAAGAAACCCGCAAATCTCCAGCAGAATAAGAAAAAGAATAAATAAACAGTTAAGAAAAACAAAAGGTTACCCAGCCTTGTTGGCTTGCTACCCCAATAATGTTTACTCTTGAACCGCTCCATTAATTGCTCCAGGAACAACCTCAGCACCACAGAATATGGATGTTCACACAGGCCAACTGGGAGGGACTGCAATCTACTCTCTCCAAAAGGATTGGGCTGCGAGCTCTGCAATATATGATATTGATTGCACCTGGGAATACTTCCACAAAAGCTGACTGTCTCTCTCTCTCTCTCTCTCTCTCATACACCAGTTTATCCCATCCCATCAGTGGCTATCCAACCATTCTCGAGTCTAGGCCCAAGTACACTGAATCCTGCAGTGAGGCAGTTGTGGTCAAGGCAGCTTGTTTGCTTTACAAACATGGAATGATAACCCAATTGAGGCAACTTTAGTTCACTGTAAAGCAGACAAGTGTGCGCCCATCCATAGGAAGACATAAAACATCATCTTGCAAGTCTCAGGGCCAAACTCTTCAACTAATCTACTTCCTTAAATCATGGTGGCACCTTGTCAGTCCATCCCTGGTGTATGCTGCACATCTCCACCTTCACCTCAAGCAGCATCACAGCAGACTCTGCTTGAAATAAGGCAGAATATCTCAACTTGGTATTTGCCTCCAAATCCCACTCTGTCTCCACCTACACCCCCACAA
>NC_140974.1:31103255-31183255 GCF_056783735.1 Eptatretus burgeri | reverse complement strand
CGTCAGGCTGTTCTATGAGCCTCATGCCTGGAAGAAAAAAAACGGATTTAGTCTGTGATGCCAGAATCATATATTTAACCTGAGATCATCCAGCATCATGGATTTTCACCTGAGATCCCCCAGATGGCAGCGTCACCCATCGGTAGTTGTTGCAGACCAGGCGGCGGTCTCCTTGGATTAACCTGAGGCAGTTTCTTCGGGTGGGTGCCTATAATGTCCTATCCCTAAGAGAGGATGATCTTCTGTCTCTGTTACCATCTGAGCTCAAGCGTTTGAACATCGGTATTGCAGCACTCTCTGAGGTTCGGAGACCAGATAGAGGAGAGATCATGGCGGGTGGTTACCCCCACTACTGATCTGGTTGCTCTGATGGTTACCATGTCCAAGGAGTTGCTGGAGCCGTGTACAAAAAGCTGATCCAATGATAATTGAGGTAACACCGGTCAACGAGCATATTATGAGACTAAGGACCCATCACTCCTTGGGTGTCATTTGCCTGGTCCTGTTTATGCTCCAATTGAGGCGAGTGATCTCACCGTGAAGGATGCATTCTATGCCACACTCAAGTCTGTGATTGATCAGTGCCCCAGGCGAGATAATCTAGTCTTGGGAGCTTTCAATGCATTGACTGGAACTGATAGGGATGGTTATGAGACGTGTGTTGGTCCCCATGGATCTGGAACTGTGAACCAGAATAGCACTAAGTTTCTTAACTTTGCAAGAAGTCCTGGAATAAGGGTGGCTGGTTCATGGTTTCATTGCCCACAGGCTCATTGCTGGACTTGGTATTCCAACGTGGCAATGTGGAATATTAGGTTGACCATGTGCTAGTTGATGGTTGCTGGAGGATGGTCCAGAACTGCAGGGTCTACCGCAGTGCTCAGTTCCTCAAGACTGACCACAGGTTTGTTGGAGCAACTCTGAAATTACAGCATAAATCCAGGAGAATGGTACCATCCTGGCCGAGGCTGGATGTTGGCAAGCTCAAGGATGAGAGGGTAGCTGAGGAGTTTGCAAACAGGCTGAGTGTGGATTTTGGGGGTCTGGGTGCTTTGGGGAATCCTGAAGAGATGTGGAGTGCCTTCAATACCACCATTCTTGATGTTGCCGGTGGATGTCTTGGAACTCACCATAGGGCGAAGAAGAATTTTCTCTCAATAGAAGGGACACTGGATACCATTGAGCAGCTCAGCAGAGCTGAGCTGTTCAGGGAGTTGAGGGGAAAACTGTACATGCGCTGAAGGTGGACAAGGAGGCCTATGTGTGAGGAATCTGTGAGGGGGTGGAGCATCACTTGTGGTCAGATGATTCTCGTCCTGCTTCCAGGGGAATTCACGCATTGCATTCCTCCAAGCCTGTGGCTTGGTGTACTGCACTTAGTATACGTGGAGGGTGGTTTGCTCTTGACAGGGGAGTCTGAAGTGAAGGAGTGAAGGCTCGCTGGGCTGGTTACTTTGAGCGGCTGGTACCAGGCTAATCCAGCATCTTTTGAGTTGTATTTGAAGGCTGCTACTTTCCCTATTGCTGACCCTCCAATCAACTATGATCACCTTCGCTTGTGGAAACACAGGCTGTCGTGAACTGTTTGAAATGGAGTAAAGCTCCTGGGATTTGTGGCATCCATGATGAACTGATCAAGGATGGTGGAAATGCTGCACTCGTGTCATTGCATCCAGTTCTGTGCTCTGCCTGGAACACAGGCATCATCCAAACTGACTGGAATAGGGGCCTTGTTGTCCCTCTCTGGAAAGGGATGGGTGACCGTCAGGATTGCAACAACTACCGAAGGGTGACGCTGCTTTCAGTGCTGGACAAAGTCTTTGCTCAGATAATTTTGTTCGGGTTCACCAGCATCTGCTTGAGCACCAGCGCCCACAGCAGTCAGGCGTTACACCAAAGAGGTCAACGATTGACCATATTGTTGCCCTTCGGGTCCTCACAGAATGTAGACAAGAGTGTCGGCAGGAGATGCTTGCAGCCTATGTAGATCTCTCCAAAGCGTTCAATTCATTTAAATCGGGATGCCCTCTGGAGGATTCTTGGTCTTTGTGGGGTGCTACCAAAACTGATGAAACTGATGTCTGAACTATACTCTGGTACTCAGAGTGCTGTGAGATGTGGGGATACCATCTCTGACTTTTTTCCAGTTATTACTGGAGTTCCTCAAGTGTGTGTACTGGTCCCACACTTTCCATTGCTTGTATGGACTGGATTCTGGGAAGGATGTTGGAGAGGATCAGGCTGCAGTGCATTGTTTGGGAATGTCAAGATCTCTGACCTTGATTTCACAGATGATGTAGTCATCTTTGTGGAAACTGGATATCCTTTTGGGGTCCCTCGAGGTGCTGATTGAGGACTCAAAGCCACTGGGATTATGGGTTTCCTTGGTCAACACTAAGATGCAGGCTTTCAATGGCATCTTGGATGCTGCTATCTTGTCTGTACCTGTTTGTGGTGAGGATGTTGAGGTCATGGAGAGATTCACTTACTTTGGCAGTGATATTCATGTCTCTGCTGGCTGTGAGCCAGAGGTCAATGGATGTCTGGGTCGGGCCCGAGGAGTCATGGATTCACTGGATCATGGGATGTGGCGCCGTCGGTACCTGTGCAGGAGGATGAAAGTCCGAGTGTTCAGGTCCTTGGTGCTTCCAGTCTTGCTCTATGGATGTGAGACTTGGACTCTGACCAGGGATCTGAGATGGAGACTTAATTCCTTTGGTACCAGGTCTCTTCAGAGAATCCTTGGCTATCACTGGTCGGAATTTGTGTCCAATGAGCGGTTGCTGAGAGAGACTCAAATAAGATTTGTTACCTGCATAGTCTGTCAGCATTAGCTGCAGCTTTATGGATGTGTGGCTCGTTTTCCTGGTGCTGATTCTGCTCACCAGATTCTCTCAGTGAGGAAGCCTCGTGAGTGGCAGAGGTCAATCAGCTGATTACATGTCTTGTGGTTGCAGCAGGTTGATCAGCATCTCAAGGAGATGGTGATGGGCCAGGCATCTGCCTGGGGGAAAGCCAGATGGAGGCCTCAAGAGTACTGGCGGAAAGTGGATGCAGCAACATGCTGCTCTGACAATGCTCCCATACCTGATCTGACTTGACCCCCAGCATCATTGATTTTCACCTGACATGCCCAAGCATCATTGATTTTAACCCCCAGCATCATGGATTTTAACAAATATGCCAGCATCATAGATGTTAATCTGTGATCCACCAGCATCGTGGATTTTAACATGAGATCTGCCAACATCATGGATTTTTATCCCCAGCATCATGGATTTTAACCCCCAGAATCATGGATTTTAACCTGAGATCTGCCAGCATCATGGATTTTAACCTGAGGTCTCCCTGAATCATGGATTTCAACCCAGGATCCATCATCATCATGAATACAACCAAAGATCCCCCAGCATCATGGATTTTAACCTGAGATCCCCCAGCATCATGGATTTTAACCTGGGATTGCAATCTGGGACTCCAAAATATTATAAAATCTATGATGCTGTGGGACCCCCATCATGGATTTTAACCTGAGATCCCCTAACATCATGGATTTTAACCTGAGATCCCTCAGAATCATGGATTTTAACCTGAGATCCCCCAGCATCATAGATTTTAACCTGAGATCCCCCAGCATCATGGATTTTAACCTGAGATCCCCCAACATCATGAATTATAAAACCCAGAACCATGGATTTTAACCTGGGATCCACCAGCATCGTGGATTTCAACCTGAGATACACCAGCATCATGGAGTTTTATCCACCAGCATCATGGAGTTTTATCCACCAGCATCATGGATTTCAACCTGCGATTGCAATCTGGGACTCCAAAATATTATAAAATCTATGATGCTGTGGGACCCCCATCAAGGATTTAACCTGGGATCCCACAGCATCATGGATTTCAACGAGCTCCAACATGATGCATTTCAACCTGGAATCCCAACATCATGGATTCCAACCTGGGATCCCAGAATAATGGATTTTAACCTTGCATCCCAACATGATTGACTTTAATTTGGGATTCCTCCAACATCATGGATTTAACCTGGGATCACAACATCATTAATTTCAACCATGGATCCCACATCATGGATTCCAACCTGGGATCCCAGAATAATGGATTTTAACCTTGCATCGCAACATGATTAATTTTAATGTGGGATCCCCCAACATCATGAATTTCAATCATGGAACCCCCAACATCACGGATTCCAACCTGGTACTCAGAATAATGGATTTTAACCATGCATCCCAACATGATTGATTTTAACATGGGTTCCCCCAACATCAAGGATTCCAACCTAGGAATCCCAACATCATGGATTTCAAAAAAAGGGTCCCCCAATTTTTGGGGGGATTTAAACCTGGGATCTTCAAGAGAAGTGGATTTTAACCTGAGATCCCCCAGAATCATGGATTCCAACCTGGCATAAGCATGATGAACAGAGTGGCTTACTCTTGTGTCTGGATTTGCTTGGACGGTCCCTATGTATGAAGAACGTGCTCAAATGGGAGCATGAAGTAGGCTACCCCACACATCGAGACACAATATCAGATTGATCTGTGCATTAGATTAAATGAAGCCAATATCATATTGAACGTTAACCCACGCACTGATTATATTATAAAACCCTGCAAAGCATCTGTTACTCATACCAAGACAATGTAAAAATATTTTAATAAAACAGGTTAATCGATTACAAAACAATGTAAGCAAGCATTGTAAAAGTACAATGATTTCTCATGATGTTATTGTCCCACGTGTGATATCTGCACAAACTCTTGTTGGTGTTTGAAAGGGCAAATGTCTAACTTACAGTTGTCATCGTCTTCCTTCCAAATATCAGTAAGGTCATGGAATCCATCATCCTTCCTTCCTTTGATATGAAAGTTGATATGAAAACCTTCCTTTTTTCAAACAACTACATCTCAAATCACCAATTTGGTTTCAGATCAGGTCACTCCACTTGGACATGCTGCTTCGACTCACCCAACAATGGATGGAGGCCCTCAATATCAGACATGAGATGAGGGCCATCTCTCTGGACATATCTCGTGCTTTTGATACAGTCTGGGATTCTACCTTGCTCTCCAAATTGTCTGCCTACGGCATTCAAGGCCAACTCCACACATGGCTTCCTGAATTCCTTGACTCTCATCGCCAATGTGTGGCACTCAATGGAATTATTTCATCTTCTCTCCCTGTCAATGATGGTGTACCCCAAGGCAGTGTTCTGGGCCCAGTCCTATTCCTGATTTTCATCAATGATCTCTCTGACTCTCTGAGAATCTTCTTTATCAATTTTCTGATGACTCCACCCTGTGCTGAAACATTCCTCATCCTTCAGACAGGCAGGGCCACAGCTTATTCCCTCTCTTCAGACCTTGACAAAATCACAAGGTGGTCAAACAATTGAAATACCTCTTTCAAGTCTGACAAATCTTACACTCTCAATATCTCTCTCCAAAAGTACCGTGTGGCAAACCCTCCATCTATCTATATTCTTAACAATCCCCTTGAGGAGGTTCAGTCATTCAAACTCCTGGGTCTCACTATCAGCCATGATCTCTCTTGGATAAACCACGTTTCAAAGTTGTCCTCCAAAGCCAGCCGCCGACTGGGCATCCTGCGTCGTACAACGTCCTTCCTTGGCACTCCTATCCACCAACGAGGCCTTCATCTGCAGTTTGATGGAGTACTGCTCTCCCCTCTGGGCTCACTCCCCTGCCTCACATCTTGCTCAGGTTGATGCCAGGAAACCAAGGCCTACAAGATCATTGGAATCTCCTACAATGAAGCTGAGTCTATGAGCTTATCACTTTGCCATCGCAGACAGGTCGGTGGTCTCTCTGTCTTCTACCGTCTCCTTTATGGTCTTGCACTTTCTGCTATTTCCATGTTTTGTCCATCCCCCCCCCTCCCAGGTTTATGCAGGGTTCGCATGGTCCACCATCAACCCTCCTCTGGGAAAACTATCCAAATCCAGGATCACTGCTAACCTCCACTCATTTGTTTCTCTTTTTTTCCCCATCTTTGGAATCAACTTCCACATTCTCTTCAATCTCATTCATCCCTCCAGCTCCTCACAGTTCACAGTGTTCTCAGATCATCCCTAATCCTAAACCATGATCTTTTTACCCTCGTTAACCCCACCCAAATCCCTCCTAGTTTTCCATTTTTCCCTCCTTGAAGTTTCCTTCTCCATGCATTCGTGTTTTGCATCCTGATTTTGTCTGTTCCGTCCTGATACGTTCAGTGTGCTCGTTCTTCCACGATCCTCGACAATGTATATAAAAATATATGGTCTCTGTTTTCATGAGTTCGTTCGTATTCAAATAGCAAAACATTGGTTTAATGTAATTAGCATCTCGATAGCAGTATCGTGAAAGTTATTTGTGCCAACAAGGAGAGAGTAATGGTCAATAAGTATGGGGGAGGGATGGGGGAAGGGGGAGTTCAGGAAATAACCTCCATTCCAATAGAACCAGGAAACCCCCACACCGCTGGGAATAATGTGCAACACTCGTTGGAAACTACACAGAAAGGATGAACATCTGTGTCAAGCTTTGCTCATGCAGGACCATTCTTTCATGGTAGGGGTGCACAGGCGGGTGGGGAGAGGGCAAGACCTTTTGACTTTTTTATCCTTGGCTTGACCTTTGAAACATAAAATATAATGTTCTGTACATATTTGCAGCAAAGTTCAATACTGTTGATCTGTTTTGGAGACTTAGACAAACCACAATAATCACCAAAGTCATGTATATCGAGATACTGGACTTGCTCTTTAAACGGTAAAACGTCCCAACTTAAAAATTAACCGCATATAATTAATATACTCCTATAATTGGTGACACGATAGCTCAGAGGTGGTGTACTTACCTGTGAGATGTCTGGTCTTGGTTGTATTCTCGATCTGTTCTCTCTGGTCCTTCGTAGATATGGTGTTGCACGAATGAGCACACCATCTCTGACTTGGACGTTAATCTGGGTGTCTCATCTACTAGCAGTACCCTGGTGGACATAAAAGACCCCAAGGTGTCTTTCCAAAACAACAAGAGCGAGAATTGCCTTGCAGTACATTGTCCTCTACAGTTTGATATTTCTAAGTCCAAAAAGGGCGTAACTCTGTGAAAAATTGACGAAATGCCCTGAAACTCAAACTTCTTCTGTAACTGATCATAATAAATCCACGTACCAAGTTTCAGTTGAATGTGTTAAAGGGTATGAGAAAAAAAAAAGTCTGAAAAAAAACACAGGTGGGACAGATGGACAGACGGAGAGAAAACCTATAGTCCCCTCTGGTGAAACCAGGAAGGGACTAATAAGCGAATGCCACCCACTACCACACAAGATCCCGACCTCAACAATTCCCACTGGGAAGGCAATGGCAAACCACCCAGTATATTTTCTCACGCAGGAAGCTGCTTCGGCAGTTCCCGACAACGCGGAGGGGGTATGGGATTGATGCAAATAAAAGTTTGGAAACAGCACGGTAGAAAACGTGAAATATGCTTTGCATCAAGTGTTTTGAGGTCACCCACTTATGTCGGGACATTCTTGGTAGGGTGACAGCGTAATACGAGTTTTACTCTCATAATGTCGTGAGAATCTCTTGAAAGGGGAGACATTTTATATGGGAGTGTACGAGTACACACACGCTAATATTAGCTCCCAGAAATCAAGCAAAAGGTAAAGCCATGGTCCTGATTCCTGCCAAAGGCACCTACTAAGTGCTAAGATGTCACGCGAGCATCAGGAGCAGCAGGGTGCGCGGGTTCAATCAGCACTGCGTGGGATGTGCCTCTTTCGCATTGTGACGTAGGAGGCACAAAACACCGTCAAAATCTCTCCCAAAGAGCCAGCAGGCTGTCAGCAGTGCAATAAATATTAAAATTGCAGAATGAAGCGCAGGGGGTTCTTACAGCCAAAACACTTGGGTGGAGAACCTGACTTTGTTGCGAGGTGTGTTGGATGGATCATGGTCGCTGAAGACTGGAGACATGATCCTTATAATGAGTACGGTAATGATTGTGGGGGTTGTAGCATCGAAGCGATAGGATTTGTCGTGTTCATCTCAACTACTTTACAGCAATAACGTTTTTTTGGAGGAAAGCTAGTAGACGCTCGACAGGTGGAGTACTCAAACAGCTCAAGTTCAAGGCAGGAGTATTTTGATGTTGAGCCGAGATCCTTCCTTAAATTACAAAATAGCAGGACAATATCCCTTGGAGGATTTTTTTGTGGAGGGGGGAGAGTGAAAGAGAGAATTGTGAACATCAGATCGTCAAAAAGTTTGAAGGTTTCATGAGGTCGTTCAGGAACTGCAGTAAGGGCCGGCCAAGTGGACCGAGATTGAGTTGAGACAAAGAGGCGACACAACCAGGGCTATAAGAGGCGGCAAATAAAATAACAAAAAACCCCGAAAAAACAACGCGAAATGGAACGGAATGAGAGAGCAAAGGCGGGAGAATGTACATGGAAGCAGTACAATCCTTGCAGAACATTATTACCAGACAGACCCCTGCTGTGAGGTTACATTAACGGAAACAAATACGGTAAATTAGGAGCTTTTCCTCTTCCTAATCCAGCACAAGCTTGCCTGCTCATTACAGCATGCCAGAAAACCCTCATTAATTCCTACGGGTCTTCACCAGTTAACTTAATTGGGTTTTCTTCTTACCTTCTTAATAAGGGCTGCGAGCCTTGCTCTTCTGCCTTGTCAAATGGGCAAAGATTATAGTGTTATTTTTTCAGCCACTTAGCAATTTCAGACGTAAGTAAACAGGGCCATTAATGCAAAGTGTGTTTACACGCACCGCCCACGATCCTCTGTCAAAGGTATTGCCTTCTGTAAAGTCTTCAAACAGCAAAGCTGCGGTTTGGTTCCTGGGTGGAGAAAACTGCCTCTCTGGTATGGTGCTTGAACTCGACCATTGCTCTCGAATGAGCTGCCAATCCGGTCGTCTTGTCAAAATGGAGAAGAGCAAATTCGCACCGAGCTTCTCTTGACGACGCAAGACCCTGACGTATTTGACTGAGCAAGACTCTGGTGTATTGACAGAGCAACTCCCTGGCGCATTAACGGAGCAAGACCCTGGCACATTGACGGAGCAAGACCCTGGCGCATTGACAGAGCAAGACACTGGCACATTGACGGAGCAAGACCCTGGCACATTGACGGAGCAAGACCCTGGCACATTGACAGAGCAACATCCTGGCGCATTGACGGAGCAAGACCCTGGAACATTGACAGAGCAAGATCCTGGTGCAATGACGGATAATGACCCTGGCACAATGACGGAGCAAGACGCTGGTGCAATGACGGAGAATGACCCTGGTGCAATGACGGAGAATGACCCTGGTGCAATGACGGAGAATGACCCTGGCACAATGACGGAGCCAGACGCTGGTGCAATGACGGAGAATGACCCTGGTGCAATGCCAAAGTTCACAAATCTCCTTTGCAGATATAAAATGAATAATAATAGTAATAATAATAATAATAATAATAATAATAATAATAATAATAAACGAAGGATCTGATCACATCTACCAATTAGAGGCTCACCTGGTGGGACCTAAAGGTAAAAAAACGATTGAGACTATTTTGAAAATAAATAACTTGAAAACATGAAGATGTGTCAACAATTAGGGATCATTCAAACAATACAATCATCATGGAAAAGCATATTATTAAAGAAGACTTTTTTTTTCCCAGAGGTATGGAGTTGCTGAGAGATGGAGTTCAACATCTGAGAGATGTTGAACTGTCTCTCGGAAGTACCGGTGGAGGTAAAGAACAGTGGAATGATTCTGAAAGGAAGTTGGTTTAACAGGAAAAGATAGATCAATCAATCAAACAGGTGACGGTGTTGAGTGGACAGGTACGAGCAGGTGCTGCCTGTTTGCTTCATTTAGTCTTTTGAAGTATATAGAAGACCTCCATTCTGAATTCAAAATACAAGGTAATATGTCCTTTTTAGGAGGAGATGCCCTTTTAGAACGAGACAGAGAGAACCATCAAGAGGTCGACACTCCACCAAACAATCAGAAGGACAACACTAAGAATCCCAGCAGCAGTGAACACACTCCATTGTGACGAAATGCAATTTTCTCTCTTTACAGGGAATTCTATCACATTCCTGAGGGATTAGGAACAGATTGGCAGACAGACACAGAGGCAGAGGAAATCAGAAAAAGCAATGCCAAAGCCATTAACCACATCAGATGTCCTTGTCATCCTGACCTCCAGTTTGCCCCGTACAGTCCGGGTGAAGCATCACACATCAAGTTTGTCCAAGTTAAGAGAAAAACTCCATTTTACAGTCTGTACTCATCGATTCTAAAATGCAACAGAACAGATGTCCTCATGGTCTACCTGAAGTTCATGGAAAGATAAGGATGTTGCAGTTTGATTTCAAAGATCAGAGAAAAGTGAGATTCCATGTTTTTTGTTGAATTAATATTGAAAAGTCAGATTCCCCCACTCCCCCTTCCCCTCCTGACCCCACACAATTTTGAACAAGTTGTTTGTTGTTTATGCAATAATCCCTACCCTGTTTCTTTACCTGGCATTGTGAGCCATTCTAATGAGATCTTTTCCATTTATATAAAAACATATTTTCACAGATTTTAACTTCTTTGTATTATATTTTTCTGGAGGAGATTGCGGCTGAAGAAAAAGTGGTGACAGAGTGTAAAAAAGGTCAACGTATTGCCAATGTGGGGCAAAAGGTGGACATAACTGGCAAGGTAGAGAAGGGGAAGAAACATAGTAACCTGCAAGTAAGCAGATGAGGTTGGATAGGGTTAATGGGAGAAGAAAATATCACTGGTAGAGACGACAGGAGAGAGGGAATGATGTGATGTGGCAGCCCTAACCTAACCCTAACCTAACCCGAACCCTAACCCTAACCCTAACCATAACCATAACCGACCTGCTTGACGCTCTGGAGAGAGAGTGCAAATGAATATCCTAAGGAAGATAGTTCCACAAAAAGAAGAAAAGAGGAACAAAGAGATGAAATGTGCTGTAAACTCTGAATTTTGGAAGTTCAAGCAGGAGGGGGTTACTTGAATAATATACACTCCCTAGAGGTGCTAGGAAGGGTCAGAGGGCTGAAGGAGTAGAGGGAGCTAGACCAGAGGGAGAGGTGGTCGAAACAAAGGGAGCACTGACTCGCCTGTGATGCGAGATCAACATATCTTGTTCTTTGGCCTCATCGCGGATGATTTCAATAATGTTAAGAACTTCAGGGTGCACAGAATCCAGGAGAGATGGATGTGTTGCTGAGGCTCTGGCACATCAGGGAGAGTAATACTCTGTTGAGCTCCAGGTTGAAAATAGTTCTGATTTTTTTATTTTAAGAATGATGTGGTATGACAGAGGACACCCAATCTGTGACTGGCTTTGGAGGCCAGCTTATTTGGTCGGGTCAAGAGGTGATAGCTGATGGTGATATAACCAGACATTCAAGAGACTGAACCTCTGAGTGGCAGACACTGGAATGAGATTGGTGGGTTCGTTTGACGACCCCTCTAGAACAACAGACTGAGACTGAGAAAGATTGAGCATGATGGGGGTTTAGGATTTGTCTGGGATTGGCATTCTAAATCCTGGCTAGACATCGTGATATCTCCTCTCGATTTGTGATCTATACAAAGCTGTCAAATAGCACATCAATGTTAATGAGGACATCACATGTAGTTTTGAAACTCCAGCTGCGGCAAAAATGGGAAACATTTGTTTTGGCCTTGAGGTGCTTCAACATTTTCAGCCCCAATTTCCATAATATGAAGTGTGTGCTAAAATGTTGGGATTTTCCATGAGAGGTGTCTAGATAACGCATTGTCGATATGCATTGCACATGGACTATCCAAATTTAGAGTAGATTTCTTTCTTTATGAAAATTAAGTGGGTGCAGTCCAAAAGACAAAACAAGAAGAAGACGTCATGCAGAGCATGATACTTGCAAAATCCATAAAACAAATTTGATCTCAAAAATAAGTGGTGGTTGAATTCAATGATGACCAAATATGCATCTTCTCTTGAAATTTCAAGTGAATTGGACGAAAATTGACAATTTAAGAAATTCGGCCTATGTTGACCTTTTGACCCAAGTGAAACTCAAAAATAATTCACAGGTTGAATTCAGTGACCTGAATTATAAATTCTCTTGAAATTTCAAGTCAATCAGATGAAAATTGAGGATTTCAGAAATATCATCTTCTTTGTTGACCTTGGGCCTGTGTTGACCATTTGGTCCATGTTAACCTCAAAAACAATTCGCTGGTTGAATTCAGTGACCTGAAGTATAAATCCTCTTCAAATTTAAAGTCAATCGGATGAAAATTGAGGATTTTAATAATCTCACCTAATTTGTTGACCTTTTGACCTAAAAAACAATGGACTTCTTCCTTATGACAAACTCTACCATGTGGTGAAGTTTCGTGAAGGGGGAGGGAGAGAGAGAGAGAGAGAGAGAGAGAGAGAGAGAGAGAGAGAGAGAGAGAGAGAGAGAGAGAGAGAGAGAGAGAGAGAGAGAGAGAGAGAGAGAGAGAGAGAGAGAGAGAGAGAGAGACAGATACAGAGAGAGAGAGATACAGAGAGAGAGAGAGAGAGAGAGAGAGAGAGAGAGAGAGAGAGAGAGAGAGAGAGAGAGAGAGAGGGAGAGAGAGAGAGAGAGAGAGAGAGAGAGAGAGAGAGAGAGAGAGAGAGAGAGAGAGAGAGAGAGAGAGACAGAGAGAGACAGAGACAGAGACAGAGACACAGAGAGAATAAGGGTGAGAGATAATCAGGTTCATGCCAATCATGTCTGAAACAGTTGTTCTGTCCAAATGACAATACCCTATGAAGGTCTCACAGACAATGGTCGTGGAAGCTGGGAGCCTTTCAATGATCAAGCTGTTTCATCTGGAGGTTGAACACAGTTGAGGTTGAGCAGTTGATGGGATGCAGGACGATCTTACTGAAAAGAGGAAGATGCACTCAAAGGATGAAGATACCTTGGATCACCATCCACAAAGGACAGTATGAAATATTCTCGTGCATTTACACAAGGTATCATCAACACAGTCTCAAAGAGCATTGCTTCTGCCATAAGAGCTCCTCAGCAGGACCAAGTGAGTTAATTGAAAGCGGTGGACAGTTGGACACACATCCCAGCAAAAAGGTAAATGACCTCAAGAAGGCAAAAGGTGCTGAAACACAAACAAACAACAAACAAACAAACAAAAACTCTTTCTGGCGAAGATCGAAATAAGCAAAGGTAGAAATAATAATTGAAAGAGTAAAAAGAGAAAATAAAGGCAAGAACAGATTTGAAAGTGTTTTACAACCACAACCTGTCATTATCATAAAATGAGTGGATTAACCACTCACAAGGAATGAGGAAGAGAGAAGGAGGGGCAGCAGCCGAGGAAGAGGGCGAGGTAGGAGGGGACGCTGAGCGGGACCGACAAACAGCAGGACGTCTCGGGAGAGGCGACGGAGCGATGGCGAGGCATTTCGCCACGCACGGCTCGCCTGTCAGCGTTTGACGGCTCTGTCGGTGCCAGGCCCCGGCGGGCACGGCTCGGCTCCTCCCCGGAGCTGGTGGCCGTAGCGCGTAGACCGCACGGCAATTAAAAGCAGGTGGAGGGAGGGGGTTTGAAGGAGCAAAGATATATACAGTATAACGAGGAGGGGAGAAGGAGGGGGGTTATAAGGACAAAAACTCCACAACTTCAAACTGAACGAGGCAATTAATGACAAAACGTCTCCATTGATACCTCAATAGCAAGTAATAGGCTTTTTTAAGGGCAGCCTGACTAATCTCACCTCCATGCCCCCCACTCATCTCACATCCATTTCCCCACCCCACCTTCATATCTCTCCTTCATGCTCTGCACCAATCTCACCTCCATGCCCCCACAAATCTTACCTTCATGCACCCACCACACCCACCTAATCTCAACTCCATACCCTTGCCCCCAAATCTCACTTCAATACCCCCCCCCATAATTGCACATCCATGCCCCCTAATGGTGCTTCCATATTGGTGCCCCTTAATGTCACCTCAACACCCCCTAATCTTGCTTTCATGCCCACCTCCCATAATTTCACCTTTACGTTCCCTCCAATCCTCCAATTTGCCCCCTAATCTCTAATTCCTGCCCCCCTAATTTCGCCTTCATGTCCCCCAATCTTTCTTCCAAGCCCCCCAATCTCGCATCTATGCCCCCCTCATAATCTTGCTTTCATGGCATCCCCCGCTGGTTTCCAGCAATTGTGCGCTCAGGCTCCGAGGATCCACATAGACTGGCTCTGCTCGATTATACCGGCGGCTCGGCTGTTCATGTGTGAAGGGAGAACACGAATGGGAAGGAGTGGGGGGGGGGCTCAAGAGAGGAGATTGGCAATGAGAACGAGGGTGAAAGAATGATGATTAAACCGGAATAAAATAATTATTTTCATTGAACAATTGGCAACAATAATAAAACAGAACCGATGTGATTTGGTAGTTGATGAATGAGGGCTGTTCAACAAGTCCAAGGAAGGAAAACGTTTAATTTTTCTCGGTATATGTGAAAGTAAATAACTGGTCGAAATTATAAAGAAATTTTTTCTTTAATTCATTTGATTTACGGATACATTAAAAAAAAATAAACCCGTATCTTGCCAAAAGGTGACCACGTGTGACTTCTTTAAGGTCACACTGAGGTGAACAGAGCTGCTATCCACCAGGAGCGACTCCTTGAGGAATATCTGCCTATGAGAGATTCCGATGAGAATCGTTCTACAGAGTAACCATGAAAAATATGCTTTTGCCTCATAACGTCACCAAATGACGTCATAATGTCTCAAGCTTGACATATCTAGAAAGCACTCATCGAGGTGTTCAATTTGAGGTACTACACTATATGGTTCCTAAAACTTGAAAATTTGACCTTGGGGTCAAATATGTTTGACCTGAGGCGCGAACCATGAAGGTCAAGGCCAATCGCCACCAAAAGTTAATCAGCTGAGCGCCAGACCATGAACTATATTCCCATGAAGTTTGAAGACGATCCGATCAAAATTACTCAAAAAATAAGGGTTTCGTCGACTCCCCTGATTTGCGACAAAGTGACCTTGACCTTTGACCTTGACCTTCAAAATTTTATGCACTGAAAGGGACCTCTATAGGCCTCTGATATGCGAAGTTACAAAAATTTCCAATGACAACTGTGCTCTGCAGAGTGATTTATACGTGATTACAGACCAAAAAAAACAAACAAACAACAAAAAAAAAAAACAACATATGAAGGTCAAGGCCAATCTCCACCAAAATTAATCAGCTGAGCGCCAGACCATGAACTATATTCCCATGAAGTTTGAAGACGATCCGATCAAAATTACTCAAAAAATAAGGGTTTTGTTGACTCACCTGATTTGCGCCAAAGTGACCTTGACCTTTGACCTTGACCTTCAAAATTTTGTGCACTGAAAGGGACCTCTATAGGCCTCTGATATGCGAAGTTACAAAAATTTCCGATGATAACTGTGCTCTGCAGAATTTTTTATACATGATTACAGACAAAAAAAAAAAAAAACATACAAGCTGACTAACATATCTTGCAAAACTTAGTTTTGGCAAGATATAAAACACGTGGAATAGTGAGTTTCAAGAGAACTTCCCTCATCTAAAATAGAAAGCTCTTTCTAACCACTGACTGACTGATTTTAAATGACAGAAACCTTCCGGATGACAGAAAACTCAAATTTTGCATGCTGATGGATATCAAAGCCAGAACACTGGGGGAAAAAAAAAATCACAGAACCATTATAAAGCGTCAGTAAATGAAATATAAATGAAGGAAAATAAATTAATGAAAAAATAAATGCAGGTGAGCGACCCAAAACAATGGGTCAGGTCAGCTCAGTTCAGGTATGGGAGCATGCGCCAAAGCAGCGCATCGTTGCGTCCACTTTCCCCCAGTACTCCAAGGGCCTCCGTCTGGCTATCCCCCAGGCAGATGCCTGGGCCATCCCCATCTCTTTGAGATGCTGATAAACCTGCTGCTTCCACGAGGCACGTGGTCGGCCCGTTGGCCTCCTCCACTCACAAGGCTCCCTCACTGAGAGAATCTGGTGAGCAGGATCAGGGTAACCGGTGTTACCTCAATTATCATTGGATAAGCTTTTTGGGCACGGCTCCAGCAACTCCTTGGGCATGGTAACCATTAGAGCAACCAGACAAATAGTAGGTGTAACCACCCACCATGATCTCGCCACAATCCGTTCTCCGAACCTCAGAGAGTGCTGCAATACTGATGTCCAAACGCTTGAGCTCAGATGATAACAGACAGGTGATCATCCTCTCTTCGGGACAGGACATTCCAGGCACCGACTCGAAGGAACCGTCTCAGGTTAACCCAAGGAGACCGCCGTCTGGTGGACGACACCTCAGCACCACTCTGACACACTCTCCCGCAATCTGACCGGGAATGTTACCCCATGGTTTCTCTCCGATCATCAAATATTGGGGGTCCCGAAGGCTTTGCCCCAATCCCGTCATCCGGTGAGCTGCCCTCCAAAGGGAAGCTGCACAGGAGATACTCCCACAGAGTGGATTTTCAGATATTTTTATGCTTCTCGAATCTTTTGCGGAATGAAGAGTCTTACTGTGAATGAAGTGCAAATCCTGCCACCAACCTCCTAATAAGAAGTAACCCAACTGCAGGAGGATGTCCGCAGACACAGAAGGGCACTATATATGGATGGCTGTTGGCTCACAAGGAGCTCCTCCACCCTTTGACAGGTTTTGTTATTAATCCTGCTGGGTGTCCATATCATACACCCTCCTCACCAGGAAACCTGGTGGGGGAGCCAGATTATTCACCGACAACTTTACCATGAAACAGGTTAGTACAGGTTTACATGATACCTGTAGCAAGTCACAGATCTGATCTGGCCTGACCTGACAAGACAATGGGGAAGCATGGTAATTTTGTGTGCTGACGGATATTGAAGCCGATACACCAGAAAAAATCACACAACTGTCGGAAAGCATACGTAAATGAAAATATAAACAAATGAAAATTAAAAAAAATAAATGAAAAACACATGCAGGTGACAGACCTGAGACAATGGGGATGTCCATTATTACTTACAATGTGTAAACATACCAAGCTGGCATATATATATATATATATATATATATATATATATATATATATATATATATATATATATATATATATATATATATATATATATATATATATATATATA
Source organism: Eptatretus burgeri (assembly GCF_056783735.1). Taxonomy (NCBI): domain Eukaryota; kingdom Metazoa; phylum Chordata; class Myxini; order Myxiniformes; family Myxinidae; genus Eptatretus; species Eptatretus burgeri. Next base: position 31,165,992 of record NC_140974.1, on the reverse strand, counting down.
GTGGCCTGCAAATGTATTAATCCCCAACCTATCATACCACATTTAGATAAATTATGACATCTGGAGAAAATTGTTTTCCAAATGAACTTTTCTATTCATAACTGAAGAGATCAAACTAAACACTGCTATCGTTGAAGGAGGTTACATGTCGGGAATACCTGCAAAAAAACATGTACAAATCAAAATTCACTGGTTACAAAAGTATTCAGCCCCTTTGGTCAGTTCTTGGTGGAAGCACCTTTTCAGCAATGACTGCTGTGAATCTTTTTGGATTGGTCTCTATCAGCTTAGCACAGCGAGATAGTGAAACATTTGCCCATTCTCTTTGTGAAAATTGCTTTATTTCTTCCAAGTTTGATGGAGATCATCGATGGACTGCAATATTCTCGTCCAGCGATAAATGTTTACAAGGATTTACAAGGAAATCTAACACAGGTGGAGGCCATTCAGCCCATCATGCCTGCGTGAACACCATACTAATTTATCAACACAAAATCCAAGGAATAAAATGCAAAAAAAGTTTTTAATTAATGAAATACAGGATATATATATATATATATATATATATATATATATATATATATATATATATATATATATATATATATATATATATATATATATATATATATATTGTCGTTTTTGCATTTTTTTTTCTTTATTTTCTTCCCCTCATGGGAGGGGGCATGGTCTTGGTTAAAAACACACATCAACCACACTATACCCCCTTGACAAGACCCCCACCAACATCACTCCGTACACAATCACCCATCAATACTCAAACTACCGAAAAGTCTTATAAACATCCCCATACCCTCTATCTCCATAACTTCCAGGTTCCTATCTAATTCAAATTTAAACTTATCAACTGTTTGTGCTGCCACTACCTTTCCAGGGAGACCATTCCATGCATTAACTACTCTCTGAGTAAAAGTCCCCTGCCTTGCTACCGTCTTAACTCTCCTCTTCTTTACTCTCAGGCTATGGCCCCTGGTCCTCTCACGGTCTACTCTGTTGAATAATTAATCTGCTCTTATTTTATCTATACCTTTCATTATCTGAAACAAATCTATCATATCTCCTCGTAACCGCCTCCTGTCTCGTGTATAAAGCCCTGTTTCCTTCAGCCGCTCCTCATAGCTGAGTCTAGCTAGGTCCGGAATCAATCTAGTAGTCCTGCGCTGAACCCTCTCGATGGCACCAATGTCCTTCCGGAACTGTGGTGACCAGAACTGCACACAATATTCTAAATGTGGCCCTCACTAAATTCCTGTACAATGTTAACACCACCTCTTTTGATTTATAAATGATCCCCCTTCGAATACAACCAAAAACCCTTTTTGCTTTACCTATAGCTGCCTGGCACTGTGCTGCCTCCTTACCTCCCACATCTATTAGCACCCCCAGATCCTTCTCCTGTGACACGCTCCAAAATTACCCCTTACATCCTGTAATCTCTATTTTCATTGTTCTTTCCCATCCCCAACACCTTGCACTTGCTCAGGTTAAATTACACCTGCCAATATTTTGCTCAATCTATACAAGTATCAATACTTTCATGTATCTGATCAGCACCCCCTCTGCTATCCACCTTACCTCCAAGCTTTGTATCATCTGCAAATTTGGAAATCTTCATCTTTACCCCATTATCCAAATTGTTGATGTAAATAATGAATAGTAATGGTCTGAGTACTGATCCCTGAGGTACCCCGCTACTGACATCCTCCCAGCAAGACATCCTCGCACTCACCGCCACTGTTTGCTTCCTATCACTCAGCCAGTTTGCAATCTAATTAGCTACGTGACCAGCCACTCTACAAGCCCTCACTTTGGCTAACAACCTCCGATGTGGTACCTTATCAAATTCCTTCTTAAAGTCTAGATATACGATGTCCACTGCCTTTCCCTCATCCACCCAATCAGACACTGCCTCATAGAACTCTAAAAGGTTTGTTAAACAGGAACTACCTTTGCTAAACCCATGCTGACTACCTTTAATTAGTTTGTGTTTGTTTAAATGGTTCCTCATTTGGTCCTTAATTAATGTCTCCAACACCTTCCCCACAACTGAAGTCAAGCTAACAGGTCTATAGTTTCCCAATTCTTCTTTGGATCCTTTCTTAAATAATGGTGTTACATTTGCTAGTCTCCAATCCTCCAGTACCTGTCCTGACTAAAGTGAATTGAAAATATCCGTTACCATCTCACTTACCTGCTCAGACACCTCCATCAATACTCTCACGTGCACATTATCTGGACCCAGAGTCTTATCTTCTTTTAGATTTCCTTGCTGTTCCTTGACTTCCTCCACTCCAACCTGGATCTTCTGTAAAAGCCCTTCCTCGCCTCCTTGATGGATACTCTCAGCTATCGGCAATTCTCCTGATTGTTCCTGTTAAAAGATGAAGAAAAATACCTGTTTAATAAGCCGACCATCTCACTTTCATCACTAACCACTCTCCCTGTGCTTTTCCTCAATGTGCCCACACTGATCCTAACCTGTTCTTTTTTCCTGATATACTTTAAAAAAAATCCCTTGTTTTTATGTTTAATAATCTTAGCTATGTCCTTCTCATACTCTTTTTTTGGCTTGTTGAGTTATTTTCTTAACTTGCCTCTGTTTACTTCAACAGTGATATAAATCCAACTCTAGTCCTGTTATTTTAAACCTAATAAGTGCCAGATCCTGAATAGCATTCCTTACACCTCACTACTCAACCACCCTGGTCTCTTTCTGATTTTAGTTTTACACCTCATTGGAATGTACCCACTCTGCACTCCACACATTTTCTCCTTGAAAGTTTCCCATTTCTCTGATGCTGATTGTCCTGTTGTTGGAGTCTCCCAATCTACATCACCCAATTCTCTCCTCGTACCCTCAAAGTTTGCCTTCCTGAAATCTAATAGCCTTACCCTACAATCCTGAGTTCTCACCCTTTAGTGTAGTCGATCGTAGAAAAATCATGCAAATTATGATACAAGCATCAAATTTGGCATTTCTGTTCTGCAGGGCTTTCTGATCAAATCTGCCCGATTGGCCATTTGAAAATCCAAATTTTGAAAAATTTGAAAGAAAAAAAAAAAAACTTCAAAAAAATTTGAAGTCAAAGCTGGCTGAAATTCTTGAAGCGCAAGTGAACATCCCAGACAGAGAACCAATGGGTGATGCAGTCATCATTGATGGCTCAGCACTTATCAATGCCCTACCTCCATGCACTTCAAAGATATTTGATGACTATGCTAAAGAAGACATCATCCCAAAGGTGGAATCCGATGGTGCCAGGTACGAGAGGGTGGACATAGTGTTTGATGTGTACAAGAAGTCAAGTCTGAAGTCCGAGGCAAGGTCGAAAAGGGGGCAAGGAGTGACAGGAACCAGTAAGACCCCAAGTAACTGGAGAAGCTTTCTTCGAGATGACAGCAACAAGACTGAGCTGTTTCACTTCCTTGCGGAAAAGATGTGTGAAGCACAGATGACAAGCACAGTCGTTGTCACAAAAGGAGAAGATGCCATTAGCAACACAAGGAAGTCACTGGATGCTGTCTCCATGTTGTCATGAATAAGCTGACACTCAAATATTTGTTCATGCCAGGGATGCAACGACGGATGGTATCAAGTCCATTATCATTAAGGCTAATGACACGGACGTACTAGTCATTGCAATATCTGTACTGCCATCCTTACAGGAACTAGGTCTTGAGAACATGTGGATTGCCTTTGGCCAAGGAGCCAAGGCGCGATGGATTCCAGTCCATGAGGTAGTTTCTGCAATAGGGCCTGAGAAAGCTAGAGGGATCCCATACTTCCATGCGTTCACTGGATGTGACGTCATGTCTGCCTTCCGCGGTAAAGGGAAGAAAACTGCATGGCAGACTTGGAACGTCTTTGATGATGTTTCTGAAACATTCACCAATCTCAGACAGCATCCAACATTAATTCATGATCTTGACTTTTTTGAAGTTCTTTTTTTTTTCTTCAAATTTTTCAAAATTTGGATTTTCAAATGGCCAATCAGGCAGATTTGATTAGAATCTTCTGGAGAACAAATGTGCCAAATTTGATGCTTGTATCATCATTTGCACGATTCCTCTCAAAAATTGCTGTTATCTGCCCTACTACTTAACAGAATCGTGGATGTAAATAATGAACACTGTTATGGTCACTTGCTCCAAAATGCTCCCCGACCTACACCTCCTCCACCAAATTGGGATCGTCACTTAAAAGGAGGTCTAATACTGCATTCCCTCTTATGGGCTTGGCTACAAACTGGGTTAAAAAGCAATCCTCATCTGCTCTGGCCTTTCCCTGTTCCTGGACTCAATCTATCCCTGGCAAGTCAAAATCCCCCATAATTAATTCTCTTCCCTTACCACATGCCCTTTTGAATTATTCATGTTCTCCTTCCTCCTCTTCCTTCACACCCAGAGCCCTATAAAAGCATCCTACCAGTATCATATTATTTTTACAATCTCTAATCTCTACCATACAGAATCCTCTACATTAATTCCCTCCTTAATGTCATCCCTTTCTCTTGATGCAATGCTGTCCTTTACCCAGATTGCTACTCCTCCTCCTATTCTCTCTTTTCGATCACACCAATACACCTTGTGGCCTTCTAATCCTGTCCTCCATTTACTCTCCTCCTTAAGCCATGTCTCACTCACTGCAACTATATCACACTCCTCGATATCTACTTTGGCTTCAAGCTCTTCCATCTTATTATTTAAACTTCTGGTATTGGTATAGAATATATTTAACTTTTCCCTTCCTAGAATTATATTTTCCTGCCTGGCCTTACTCATCACAATTGCATCATCCGTTTCTTCCTTGATAGCTTCCCCATCCTGCGCTGACTTAAATAAGCCTGAATTCCTTCCTCAATTCCCACTGCAAACCTTGCTGTCCCCTTTCTATTTAACATATCTCCATCATTCTGGAAACACTCCCCTTGTCCCTGAAATGATTCCCACTGCTTTTTTAAATGTAAAACCTTCCTCCCTGCACCATTCTTCCAGCCATTGATTGACATCATTCACCATACCATTCCACCATTCTTCAGACTCTTCCGAGAGCTGGCCGTCCGACAAAACTGAGCAACTGGGCAAGAAGGACCTTGGTCAGGGAGGTGATGAAGAACCCAATGACCACTCTGACAAAACCACAGAGTTCCTTGGCTGAGATGGGAGAACCTGCCAGAAGGAAAACAGTCTCTGCCGCACTTCACAAATCTTGGCTTTCTGTGAGAGTGGCCAGATGGAAGCCACTCCTAATAAAAAGGACCATGACAGCATGCCTGGAGTTTGCAGAAAGGCATGTGAAAGAATGAGAGCATGAGGCAAAAGATTCTGTGGTCTGATGAGATGAAAATTGAACTCTTTGACCTGAATGCAAAGCACTATGTATGGCGGAAAATGAGCACAGCTCATCACCTCTCTAACACCAACCCTGCCGTGAAGCATGTGCCTTCAGAAAGTATTCACACCCCTTGACGTTTTCACATTTTGTTGTGTTCCAGCCAGAATTTAAAATGGGTTAATTTTAAAAAACATTGTCACTGTTCTACACAAAATAGCCCACAATGACAAAGTTAAAACATATTTTGAGAAAATTTTTACAAATTTATTGAAAATGAAAAGCTGAAATGTCAAATTTACATCAAAGTATTCACCCCCTGAGTCAACACTTTGTCGAAGCGCCTTTGGCAGTGATTTCAGATTTGGGTCTTATTGGGTATGTCTGTATCAGCTTTACACATCTGAATTTGGGGATTTTCTCCCATTTTTCTTTGCAGATTTGCTCAAGCTCTGTCAAGTTGGATGGGGAGTGTTGGTGAAAAGCAATATTCAAATCTTTCCACAGATTCTCAATGGGATTCTAGTCTGGGCTTTGGCTGGGGCACACAAGGACTTTCACGTTCTTGTTCTAAAGCCATTCCAGTGTTGCTTTGGCTGTGTCCTTGGGGTCATTGTCCTATTGGAATATAAATCTTCACCACAGACTAAGGTCTTTTTCACTCAGAAGGAGATTATCCTCAATGATTTACCTGTATTTGGCTCCATTCATTGCTCACTCTATCCTTACAAGTCTCCCAGTCCCTACCATTGAAAAGCATCCCCATAGCATCATGCCACCACCACTATGCTTCACGGTGGGGATGGTGTTAGAGGTGATGAGTTGTGCTCGGTTTCCACCAGACGTAGCGCTTTGCATTCAGGCCAAAGACTTCAATTTTCGTCTCATCAGACCAGATAATCTTTTGTCTCATGCTCTCTGAGTCTTTCATGTGCCTTTTTGCAAACTCCAAGTGTTCTGTCTTGTCCCTTTTTCTCAGGAATGGCTTCTGTCTGGCCACTCTCCCATAAAGCCTGGATTTGTGGTTTGGCAGAGATAATTGTCTTTCTGGAAGGTCCTCTAATCTCAGCCAAGGAACTCTGTCATTTTGTCAGAATGGTCATTTGATTCTTGGTCACCTCCCTGACCAAGGTGCTTCTTGCCCAGTTGTTCAGTTTGGTCAGATGGCCAGCTCAAGGAAGAGTCAGGGTAGTTCCATTTCCTAATGATGGAGCTCACTGTGCTCTTGGGAACTTTCAACACTAGAAATTGTTTTATACCCTTCCCCAGATCTATACCTCCTCACAATTCTATCTCGGTGTTCAACGGACAGTTCATTGGACTTCCTGGTGGAATGTCTGCTCTGATATGCACTGTCAACTGTGGGACCTTATATAGAAAGGTGTGTTTCTTTTTAAGTCATTTCCAATCAATCGAGTTGGCCAAAGGTGGACTCCAATCAAGTTGTAGGGACATCTCAAGGAAGATCAAAGGCACTTGGACGCACCTGAGCTCAATTTGGAGTGTCATAGCAAAGGGGTTGAACACTAATTAACGCATGACATTTCAGTTTTTCATTTTTAATTAACTTGTAAAAACTTCAGTAAAAAAATTCCACTTTGAAATTACGGGCTATTATGTGGAGATCAGTGACAAAAAAAAAAACCTCAATTTAACCCATTTTAAATTCAGGCTGTAACACAACAAAATGTGAAAAAGTCAAGGGGTGTCAATACTTTCTGAAGGCACTGCAGCTCACACCAAAGATCCTCGTACTCTATTACTTATTTAAAGGGCCCAATTGTTCGGAGCTTAAACCTGATGTTGGCTTCATGATCAAGGTGGCTGGCTTAAGATCTTAGGGCATACGACATAATAATTCCTCACTTCTTCTGGGATCGGCCAGGGAACATTTTTGTCCCAAGTCTTTCAGGAACCGGGGTGCCTGACCACTCGTTTGAGTGAAGGTGATTTGTGCAGGAATTTATAAATAGTTCAGGTTGCTGGAGATAAATTCACCTACTCTTCACAAAAACCCTGTGAGATATTTAACGTCCACCAACTAATGCCAGCAGAGAAGACACGTGGCTTAATGCCAACCCCAGGGATGGCACATACAATGATTTGCAATGCCTGCGAATCATCAGGATAGTGTTTCTAGTCGGGTTGGGAAATGAACCAAGACACGACAGCTCAGAGGTGAGCGCGATACTTGTGTGTCACCCTGTCAAATGCATATGCATATTCATTTGAACGTTTCTGTATGTAATGAAGTTACAAATGCAGTTGACCTTATTACATCATCAGTACTGTGAATCATGTTGCCTTACTGATCATTCACAACATATGTGACTCTAATTCAATCACGGAGAGCTATCGTGACTATTATAACACAATTTCACCAATTTCGAATGACAGTTATTTTCTGGAAATATATTTAATAAAGCGTAAACACAGTGATTGCTTCGTTTATTAAAATAGGGGGGAAAAAAATGAAATGTCACATTTACACGTGAAGGTCATGTGTGGATAAAATGTGTTCATTTATTCAATATTCCAAGAGCTACGGCCACCTAACAAAGGGTGACTTCAGCCTTGAACGCTTCTTTGGTGCCAACATGACCATCATTTATTCACCCCATTCCAGTGATGTCAGATCACAAACATCAGGCATCATACCATCACAACAAGTTTATTTGAATGGAGGTATAATATAATTGTGTTGAATGATGTGTAACAAAAAATATGGATTTGTAAAAGGTTATTCTGGCTCAACAGTTGCATCGCCTTCACCTATTTAATTTGTGGTGAGCTTCGCAAAACTACAACCGCCTACATCCCAGTAGGACTGCCCCCAAAAAAGAAAAAAATATATATCCTTACTATAATTCATGGACCAGCATTTGTTTGTGTTTGTTTGTTTGTCATGCAACTCTTTCTACAGTTCTGGGCCAATTCCATCCAGAATTGCTACATCCGATTAGCATGACCCCAATTAGTGTACAGGGGTGTTTTTATTTTTACAGGTGGTCTTGGGGTATTGGGGAAGTGAGGGGAGGGGGGGACATAAATTCTCTCTGTAAATGTGTATCGTGTAGCGCCGACTCCAGGTGTCGGAGGGTATTACAAGTCTCCACCATTTACAGTGCAGCATTCCTGTCCCCAAGTTTTCCAGTGCAGTGAGGTGTTTTGAACTATAAGCAGAACTTATGTTTTTGCTTCATGCACGTAACCTGGGTTTTTTTTTGAATATACAGAGCTGTCAATTGACTATACACCACCCAAATAAAGGTATGTGTCAGACGAACGTGTTGTATGCTTGGAAGAAGATCGCCATATGGGCGGGTATTCTGCTGGTGAGGTCAAATGCACAAGGGGTTCTTTTATGAGCGAGGTGTTAAAACTGTTCTTTGTGACACTGCTACCTGCTTGTAAATACATGCCCTGGCTAATCATCTTTAAACTTTCCAAACCTGCTCGATCGTGTTTCCTCCATTGGTTAGACATAGTATGTCATTAGTAGATGGGAGGCTGTACCCCACTGGTTCCCTATGGTTATAGATGAGCCGATGTCCCACTTACTGTTATACTTGCTCATACCTATTTGGTAGATATGGGTGGGGCATCGAGAGCATGGTTCCCTATCTGGAGCAATTAAATTACCGACAAGGTCATGCAAGAATTGGGCACGGGGACCCTACCGGATTCAGTCGCTTCAGACTGTGTCCATGGTTGCTTAGCAATCCATCGTGCTGTGCAGTTACAAGGCCACTCGCCTCGTGACTCGGCCGGCAAACCCGTAACAGCGTGTATCTAATGTTTCTTTAATTTAGTTCCAAGACATGTCGACAGACAACCAAGCACTAGTTCAGGTGCATGTAAGTGCCATGTAATTCTTCCACTCTGAGTCTGGGATGTCGTTGGTTCAAACCCTGTTCACGTCATACCAAAGACTTGCTTCCTTGCTTGATGCTCAGCATTTAAAAGGATAGAAAACAGACAAACAATTCTGCAAAGGCAATGGCAAACCACCTAGTATAACTCTTGTCAAGAAACCGCTTTGTCTGCTGATGCTTTCATCGAGGTTCACAGGGGTCATTCCGATTATTAAAAAGAGCATTCAAAATTGACCTTTCTATACACCCTACGCGTACTATTGTTCAGTAAAATAGTGCAGTACGTCCTCCGTATGTAAATAGATGTGATCATGTGACCCCTTTATACAGCATCTATTTATTACGTTTACACAGGGAAGGGAGGGAAGAAATTGGAAATGTCAACATTGAGAAAAGGAACAGAAGGGAAGAGGATAGGAATGGAAGTATCTTTATTGTGTACGTCAAGGTAGGGAGTAAATTTAAGAAAAGAAGAGAATGTATGACGAAAGGAGAAGGAAAAGAGATGAGTGGAGTTTGAGAGATTGAGGGGTAATAAGAGTATGGGAATAGAATAGAAGGGAAGGAGCAGAGAAAGAGAGAAAAATTCTGCCATGTTGGCATACAAAATAAATATATGACTCCAAAAGTGAAGGACAACGGGGTAGGTAGCAGAGTGTCTGGTTTGAGTGAAGACAGCATGAACGGGAATATTGGACGAACTTGCCACACACCAAACCTGTCCACCAAGTTGTCATTCGTCCACAACGTTTTGAAATATCAGGTGAAACAATACCTTCAGAAAGTATTTACACCCCTCGACTTTTGTCACATTTTATTATTACAGCCTGAATTTAAAATGGATTAAATTTAATTTTTTGTCACTGATCTACACAAAATATCCCAGAATGACAAAGTGAAAACATGTTTTTCGAAATTTCTACAAATTAAAAATGAAAAGCTGAAATGTCTTGCATCAATAAGTATTGAACCCCTTTGTTATGACACTCCATGTTGAGCTCAGGTGCATCAAATTTCCTTTGATCATCCTTGAGATGTCTCGACAATTTGATTGGAGTCCACCTGTGGCCAATAAATTGATTGGACATGATTTAGAAAAAAAACATCTTTCTACATGACATCCCACAGTTGACAATGCATGTTAGAGCTGAAACTCTACCATGAAGTCCAAGCAACTGTCTGTAGAACTGCGAGATAGAATTCTGAGGAGGCATATATCTGGGGAAGTGATAGGTATAAAACAATTTCTAGAGTGATGAAAGTTCCCAAGAACACAGTAAGCTCCATCATTGGGAAATGTAACGAATATGGAACTACCCAGACTCTTCCTAGAGCTGGCCATCTGACTAAACTGAGAAACTTGGCAAGAAGGAACTTGGTCAGCGAGGTGACCAAGAACCCAATGACCACTCTGACAGAACTACAGAGTTCCTTGGCTGAGATGTGAGAACCTGCCAGAAAGACATCAATCTCTGCAGCACTTCACAAATCGAGGCTTTATGGGAGAGTGGCCATACGGAAGCCACACCTGAGAAAAAGGCACATGTCAGCACCCCTGGAGTTTTGTTATTTTATTTTAGACAATGTCGAAGCTCGTATGAGAGCTAACACACAGAACGTACAAACAAGGGGAGCAGGAGACGAGAGAGGAAGGAAAAAGGTGTGTAACAGAGACATGAGGAAATCTGTGGAATGGAGAGGTATGGAGTGGGGTACACAGGGTAAACACAGGGAGTTTGCAAAAAGCACGTGAAAGACTCTGAGAGCATGAGACAAAAGATTCTCTGGTCTGATGAGAGGAAAATTGAACTGTTTGGCATGAATGCAAAGCGATACTTCTGGCAGAAACCAAGCACAGTTCATCACCCGTCTCACACCAGCCTGTCTTGTCTGTATTGTACATTTCATCTTGGTGACAAAACATGTTCTTGTACTAATTTATTAAAGAACTCACAGTATTTTTCTGCTGCTTCATGGTCTGCCAATTCATTCTCACCTGATACATCCAGTCGTTTTATTCGATGATGGAGTTTGAAGAAGGATAGCAAGTCATTGTAAAATACAAAAGGTTTCAGTTGGAGCTATTTCATCATAAAAAATATTTGGCTTTTTCAATTAATAGTGTCTCAGAGACAGTGATACCTTCAGAATGTTTTTGTGAAAACCAATTGTACAACATGCTGTCTATCTGCTCCATTTAAGGTATACGTAGAATATGCCACTTCTCCACCAACGAACTCATCGCCAAACTTGCACAGAACTGTCGGAACTTTTCGTTTTTGCGCCTTTATGTCATAGATGATAGACGAGCCGACATTGTACTTGTTCATCAGCACGTTCCTATTTCCCCCCTTCACCAGTCTCTTGCAAAAGTCAAAACCACCCTCTTCCATTTTTCAACTTTCCTTGTAAAAGGTTTATTTGATGCCATAATGGGTCGATGTGTTGATATTTTATGATTAAAAACTGAGCGTGTTCACAGTAAACAACACAAGTGGTAAACGCCAACAAGGACCAGCAGAAGCACCACCATAATAACTTACTGGCAACATCAGTTACTGCTGGTTATTAAAGAGTGCCAGTTGGTAAAATGCCGGATAACACAACTATATATATATATATATATATATATATATATATATATATATATATATATATATATATATATATATATATATATATATATATATATATATATATATATATATATATATATATATATATATATATATATACATACATACAAGCAAATACCACCCATCGTTTCGCTGAGGGGAAAACTGAGAGGGGTGGTGTGGGGGGGGGTAGAGGGGAGAGAGAGAGATAGGGCGGAGAGTGAGGAAGTGGAGAAGGAAATAGAGGAGGGAGGGGAGTAAGGAGGGGTGGGGGAGTGAGGAGGGAGGGAGAGTGAGGAAGGGTGGGGGAAGGGAAGGCAGCAAGAGGTGAGAGGAAGGGCAGACAGACGTGTGGTGGAGCGTTAATTACGATTTATACTGTTTCATAAAAATGCTTCTGCATAGAATAACAGTGAAGATGGATACAAAATAATGTCTGAAATCCATTTTCTACCGGTCATACTATAAATACCACCCAGAGACAAACACCGCCCAGACATGTCCGGAGATAAACATAGTCCGGAGACAAACACCCATCCGGACATAAACACCACTTGGACATGTTTGGAGACAAACACTGCCAGCACGCATCCGGAGCTGTCTGGAGACAGACACTCCTCGGACACATCCTAAGATAAACACCGCCTGGATGCGTCCGGAAATAAACACTGCCCAGACACGTCTGGAGACAAACAAACACTGTCTGGAGATAAACAAACATTGTCCAGAGGAGAGGGGAGAGCGACACCTCACCAAACATTGCTATTCACTGTGGAAGGGAGGGGTGTGTGTGAGAGAGAGAAAGAGAAAGAGAAAGAGAAAGAGAAAGAGAAAGAGAAAGAGAAAGAGAAAGAAAAAGAAAAAGAGAGAGATGTTTGCGAGGGTGCTGCTCTGTATTAGGTGGGGATGGCACGAGGATGGGACAGAGGGAGAGAGAAAGAGAAATAGAAATAGGCGGGTGGGGGAAGGGGAGTTAGCAGAGAGAAAATGTTATGTTTTATGATCAACACACACACAAACACATAGTATTGGTGCTTGGCCGATATCAGTAATTGTTCGGGAAATCGGCAGATTGGAGTCAGTGTGATTCCTGATGACAGTACGTACTGTATACAACCTAAAAACCTTCAGTAGCTTTCACCCTTGTTTTGGGGGAATTTTCATACGCAAATTATAAAAACAACATTGCATTAGAGACGTTTCAGGGAGATGTGCATAAACATTAACCTTTATAAAAAGCTGTCAATTGTCATGTGATGGGTGGAAAAAAAATTGGCTTTGTAGTGTAGAAAACATGATAATATGGCAAACGGCTCAGAAATCGGGTGCTAGCAAATATATTTTGCATTTAAACTCAAGAAGAGAAACCATGTCTCCATGTTGTAGCAAATTCTGACGATATATCCCGATTGGGGCATGAACTGGACCTCTATCGACTGTAGGGTACTCGGTAAGTGGCTTAAGCATGCAAGCAAGCACTCTAATTAAATGGTTGATAAGGAACGGCTGGCCAGGCTGTGGCTGCATACCACATAGGATCCCGTTAAAGCCAGTCTTCACCACACCGCAGCAGTTAAATTCATTGAATTCATTCAAATAATAACTTTATCCACAAAATAGTTGCTGTTTAATGTCGAACAACCCTGGTGACATCGTAAAATTTAATCGCCCATGAAATAAGCATTGCAGATAATGTGCCATGTTCCCTGCTCGTCTGTGCATGCGTAACATGGTACATAGTTCACAATCCGGGCAAACGTTATAACTTTATTTTAAAATGTCCGTTTTTCACCAGATTTGCTTTGTTTCCTTGCAGAGCACCTTGGGAAACCTCCAAAAATAAAAGACACAGATCTAGCAGATGCTATGGAAAGGCAGTCCTCTGGGGGACAGGACGCGGTGTCAAGCAGTGAATGCATTAAATAATTTGCTCAATGAAGCTGGTTAATAATGGTACATTCCTAAATATTTTGTACACTCAATACAATTCTCCAAACAGCAGAAAAAGATAAGTTTAATGCTTTGGAAATTTCACATTTTCTTATCTATATGTGCAGAAGGAGGGCCTACAGCCTTGCTTGCTTAAAGTAAACAGGTAGAATGGCATAGTTATAAGACTTGTCATTTCTTTGAATTATCAGATTTTTCTGCAGATTTGGACCCTTATTTAGTCCGGATGATAGCTGATCCTCAAAGCCGAAATAACATTTTGATGATGTACTTTAATTCGTCCGTGAGAATAGATCGTGGAAAATTTCATCAGATGATGCATGAAATCGCTCCAAGCTCCTAATTTGAAAACTAAAGCACTTACAAAAGCGATGTATGCAGAGATTCATAGCTGTGATGAACAGGCATTCAGTACGAGTGAGTAAAGTGAAAAAAAACTTAATCGTTACGAAATCGTTGCGGCCCGTTCCAAGTCGAAACATGGTTGAGCAGGCCAAAAAACATGGGGGCTTCAAAACTCCATGAGGTTACCTTGGATATTCCTTTCGACCCCGTAGAGAGCGGTGACCGAGGATGTGCCTGAAAAAGGATATAATTAAATGAGGCCATGAATTATCTTCAAAAGGGGTGTGTTAATGAACGCAAACACTCAATTTTCACTCGTGCACTTCCTCGGAGTTTTATTCGGACACATGCAAAGTTTCAGGCTGCAAGATTTCATGGTTTTGAAGTTATGAAGGAGACGCACTGATACACACACACACACACACACACACACACACACACACACACACACACACACACACACACACACACACCCACATACACACACACACACACTTTAATAAAAAATATATGTATATTAATAAAAAAGTATATATATATGTATATACATATACATAAATATATACACACGTGTGTGTATGTGTGTGTGTGTGTGTGTGTGTGTGTATATATATATATATATATATATATATATATATATATATATATATATATATATATATATATATATATATATATATATATATATATATATATATATATTGAAATGAGAGCGAGAGATGAACCTTCAGAGTTTAGGCTTTATTCCATTTGATTGGAGCCGCTTCTGTGGGCACACCAGAAAATACAGGTTCAGCTAGGAGTACATAAGCAGAAACGTATACATGTGCAGTTAACCATTGCAGACTAAATCCGCGTAAGCACGGAGTTCGATATAATCTCCATTCTCACCAGTCAATGAGCACCTTCAGTTAACGAGCATCAAGTGGACAGCCGATGTCAATAGCAATGCCCCGGGGACAATCCTCGTGCCGCAGAGAGACCTCCCCTTATACGCGAGACGCACAACATGTGATCCCGCGTCATGTCCCTCGATTCACGTTAATTCACCACATATATATTCATTTATTTATTGTTGCATTGCTGGTGGTTAAGTTAATCCCTGACCCAAAATGTGGTGACAGGCGGTTAACACCGCCAGCCTGGATAGCGAAACCGTTTTCTTTAGGAGGCCGACACGTTGATCCTTGGAGATTATTACTCATGCAGGATGGGCAGGGCGCAATGGCAGAGTGACGAAGGCATGGGGAAACACAGCACAGGGGGGAGGGGTGGGGTGGGGGATGGGTTATAATCAAACCTATTGGCAAATACATTGACACAACTTAAAATAACCATGGAATTTAATGACAATAGGAATATTTACAAGGGTAATTCAAAAGGTAATGATAATAATGTGAAGTAAATAAATCATAAAGTCGAGGCACCTCCAGACACAGACTTAAATACAGACAAGGGGAAACAAAATTAGAAGAAAATCCCTCCATTATTCTGATACTTAGCTTTGGCCAGGAATGGTTTTTGTGGAACTTGTAATCAAAGCGCTTCATCCTGCACGTGTAGGCAAACCAATAAAATGGCGCCAAGCCGCTCTCTCACAGTGAGGAAACGTACGTCAGGCAATTCGTGAGTAGTATTTAACACCAGGACTCAGACACCCCGTGCAGCTGCTTCATGCGTTGATCGTCCTCACCAACCCATTGTTTGACACACATGAGGCTCCGGGGTCCGTCTTTCATGACCCAACCAAGAGCCAATGGCCAACGTCTTGCTCATTATGCGAGGCAATTTTCCTCAGCAAAAATACGAGAATTGTGTCATCTTATTCATGTGTCGAAGGAAAGCCAGCCAGAAAACCCTGTTCTTACAGGACATCTCGATATGTTCTCTCTCGACCGCGTGTGTCCCTCACTCTGCACTCGTGCATTCTTCTGATCTCTCTCTGTTGTCACACTGAACAACTGTCCACCTCGGTGGCGTGGATTTCTCACACCAAACCCAAGAGGATGGAACCTCTCTGTCTGTTCGGCATGCCTGGCTCGCTTGTTACTTTCGTTGTGGTTATTATCAAAACGCACTTCTTCCTGGTTGGCTTGTAAATGCAAAAACGTCTGAATAGGTCACAGGGGGGAAATCACATACTGGGGGAACTTATCCTTCATCCATATCTAATTAACACCGAACCACCCACCGTGTGGTGACAAGTAACACTTAAGCTCACAGTCTCCCTTCCTTAATTACATCGAGATGTCTCCTACACTTCCACGGACAAAAACAACTCCATTCAATCCTAACTTTCCAATTAAATTCCTCCATCTAACCCCACAACCGTAACAATATATATATATATATATATATATATATATATATATATATATATATATATATATATATATATATATATATATATATATGTATATATTGTTGCGGATTCGCGCCCGCCGGCGTGCGAGCGGCCACGTAACTCGAATCGCGGCACGTCGCCCACCGGACGGACAATCCCGTCGTGACCCTCGCGGACTAACCCCGGGAACCAGTCACGGGTGGGCCTTTCGGCCTCACCACGATCGTGCCAATCGGCCCCCCGCGTGGGATAGGGTTGCTCGCCAAATTCGACCTACCTAAGTACCCACACGGAGGGTAGACCGGGCGATCGCACCTCGCCGCAGGTCGACTTCAGACACGGGCCACTTTAAGCGACCCGTTCCGTACTATCGGGATAACCGAGCGGTGTTATCGTCAACCCCGACGGTTCGATTAATTATCGGGCGTTTTAGCCCACGACCAACCCTTTACGTGAAGTAAGATGGAGATTCAATAAAGGAAAAGACGAAGCGAAACGGGAGAAACAGTTCAACATAAAGCACATTTTTTTCGCGATGGCACACGGATAGCACACATATACAATTATACACCAAAAGCAAATGTAAAAGTGGAAGAAACACAACAATAATGCACAAAAAGCAAATGTAAAAGTGAAACACAATGCAGATCTACCACCGACTACCGAGCACACGGCAACACTTATACAGTTTTACTTCACAGACGGCGCCGACAACACATATACTCAAAGCAAAAGAAAAAGGGACGACCCTCCACTATGAGGGGGCAGACGGGCCTGGGGCCGAGACCGCGTCGAGCCTACCCGTCTGGTGATGAGCCGCAAAATGGCGGTGGCGCCCCGACTCCGCGGGCCTCGCGGACAGTGTCTGGCAATGGGGCGGGAACGGGGCCCCCTTCTCGCACTATCTCAGCGCGGGGGGAAACAGGAGGGGGTTGTTGATGCTCGGGGGGGATGAGGATATCTCGCTGGCTCGGGTCCCGCGACGAGCGTCTCCACCACGACCTCGGTCGCGTTACCGGCCTCCCCTCTCCGCAGCTCCCCGACTCTGAAACGAGCGCCCTCTCGACTGCCTTCGCCGCCGCCACCTCTCCAACTCTCCACAGCTCCATCCAACTGCTTTCTCCGACTCTTCTCTTCACTGACTTCCCAACTCAACTTCTGACTTTCTTCCCAACTCAACTACTCACTCTTCCTAACTCAACTCAACTGCCTTTTTGGCGAGCGAACGCGGCCCTTTATAGCCCCCCGTGGCTTCGCTCTTTCACCTTCGACCCTTTAGCTCTGGCTGGCTCCCCATTGGACAGAGGAAAAGTGGGCGTGAATGCTTTTCGATCCGCGAATCTGCATATAGCGATATTACTCCGACGCACCTGGAGGCGGGGCCAAATCGCCCCATGCTCGCTGATAGGACGGAACAGAAGTGGGCGTGAGTTGTTTTTGATCCGATTTCTTCGGAAAGGCTGGTGTTTCTGCACCCGCTGCTCGGTGCTGCCCTGCACGAGTCCAGTATCGGTGCCCACAAGCGGCGCGGGAATGACGGTGATGCGATGGTTGCGAGGGCGAGTTGTGACGGTAAAGGTCGTGGCTGTTGGCGTTGTTGTTGTTGTGAAGCGGCGTTGCGGCTGGTGGTTGTTGTGTGATGGCTGTTGAGACGTGGTTGGTGGTAGTAGTAATGGTAGTAATGGCGGCTGGTCCAAAATAAAGATAGTAAAAAGAAAAACGGCTATCTAAAAGGGTCGCAGCCCGCATGAATGACATTTATTCCCTCTAAACAAGGGGTTTGGGCTGAACTACACATATACTTACAGAGATATCTCACCTAAGGGACCTGAATGGTGGTTTGCGAATTTCGTCAACCACAACACTACCCCCTCCCCTTTTTAGAGACTCGTCCCGAGTCGTCAAATTTTCGTGTGCCATCATGTGTAGTTTTCCCCTAGTACATTTTACCTACAGATCCCTGAGTGCGACATTCATGGTATTCGTGTCCCCAAAATAAATAACCTGAGGGCTGAGTAACTACCTAAACAAACTCACTCACACGGACGACTTAAATAAAATTGCCGGCGCTAAGACAGACATGCCGGGGGCGCACTCATATGTACAGTACATCTTAACCTTAACTTACAAATTTTACACTAAACCATGGCCCAGGATCAATGAACTCTGCAAAAAGAAAGCAGTTAGCAGGGAGCCAGGCTGCTCGCATGCAGTCTCTGGCTCAAACAATGCAGGTGACAGGGAACGTGGCCGGCTGCTCACACGCAGTCCAAGGCCTTCCCTTTTGAAACTGAATGCAGTGAAAAACGGTGCATGGGCTGCACAAACGCAGTCTCCGTGCCAGCTCAAGTGGCACACGCAATGAACACAACGAATGGATGGATGAACGCGAACACGGTGCACGGGCCGCCACTGCAGGCCCGTGTTGTAGCTGCCAACAGGGCAGTTCTCGCAGCTTGCAAACTGTTGCTTTCTGATCCTGGCGCACATGGCAATGAACAGGGGAGGGGGGGCAAAGCAAAAATTGAACGGGGCTGGTGAACAGGGGCAGTGGGCATGGCATGGCAAAGGTGATCAGGCAAACACAGCCCGCAGAAGAAGGCCGCTGCAGGCAAACACAGCCGGCAGACGAACTGGCCGGCACAGGCCTTGCAAAAAACAGCTGCAGACGATCCGGCCGGTACAAGCCTTGCAGCACAGCAGCTGCAGCCGATCCAGACGGCACAGGCCTTGCAGCAAAACAACAGCTGCCGATGAAGTTGGCCGGCCTCTGCCTTGCAGCAACGCAGCCAGCAGATGAAGCTGGCCAGCCTTTGCCGTTCAGTGGAGGTTGGTGGAGGGAGTGCGGTGGTGCTGGCCACTCGGAAGGCGGGCTCGGACCTACCCTATGGTCTCCCTCCCAACCTATCGCCTTTGCCTGTCACTGTCTATACCCACTCCCTTAATTTGTCAAACCCCAATTTCGCCCCAACTTATTTTTTTATTTTTACTTCCCCACTATAAATCGTCCCCTAACCCCCTGTACCGTCCTTGTTCGGCTAACCTATCCTGTCACCTAGCCTACTCCCAACCCCTACGTTCCCTTCCCGGAGGGGAACAAGGGAGAGCTAGCGTACTGTGTCGAGGCCCAACGAAGCCTCAAGATGGCCTCCCCAGAGTTCAGCGATCTATAACACAAAGTGGGTCCAGCGGCCCACAACGAGAGTGAGGGGATGGATGGTGCGGAGGGGTACACTTCCTATCTACCCTAACCATTTAACTGTTAAACTAACCCGGGGCTTTCAACAAGCGCCTCTCGCTTAAACTATTGGTTCTATAAACCCAGATTCCCGTCGCCTGTCTTGGTGTCCTCACAATTTCGGGCCTCGCCCCCCAATTTTCTCTCCGTGCCCTCACACGGTCTCATGGCTGGGACACGTGGCTCCCTTTGGCAGGCACGACCCTCTGCCGAATCTCCCGCTATGGCACCCCCGGGCACTACACTGCCTCCGAGCCTACCAGCTCCCTAACACCGGGGAGTGCCCCCCATGGCACCTCCCCTGAAACGCACACGTGGCAGGCTGGCTTCCCAGACCCCTTTCCGAGGGTCACCCGTGCCCACAACACTGCCCACGCGGCTAATGGCGCCCCGGGCCCCCGCACCAAGCAGGCGCACCCGTGCCCACTACGCTATCCCGGCCCCCCATGGGCCCTTGGCCTACTACGGCCGACTAGCCTGGTGCCTGGGGTACCCACTCAGCGATACTCACCTTTCGCAGCCACGCTCCCAGCCCGTCAACAGGGCTCCTGCACCCCTCCAAACGGGTTTCGAGCCTACATTCACACCAACAGCAAAACGACTTCCATATTTGTTAATTTGACTAACCCACTAACTCAGTCTACACTGACCCCGGGGTCCCTTGGGCGGGAGTCACTCCTCCCCCCAATCACTCATCGCACCATGCAGTCCCCATTCGCTCCATACACACAGACCTGCTGGCCTCACTCACTCACCAAGCACATGCTTCCACTTCACTCACCAACTCTTCAACACACTCACCGCTGAACTCTGCCATCCTTCTAACTACCTCCCCTAACTAACTCGTGCTCCCACGTCGTCCCTTAAACTACAGCACGCTCCTTTTAACACTACGTAGCTAAACTACGTCCCCACTGCACACTCACTGTCAGTCACTGTCTCCAAATAATCCCATTAATCAATTTCCCAACCTAAATCTCGCTACAATCCCTCTAACTAATCCATTCCACGGGCCCCATGAGGCCTTACCCCTGCCCCATGGAGCCGGTCTAGCTATGCTAACCCTTCCCCCTAACTAGTTTCCAGCCTGTGCCCTGGTCAAGGGGGTCTTCCACCCCTTGCCCAGGAATCCTGTGCACCCGAAAGTGAGGCTTGCTTTTTTTTTTTTCCATGCGCAGCACCAGCGCGGCAACTCGCAGCTCGCGTACTTTGCACCTGCCCGTGACGTCATGCAGCTGCACGTGTACCTCGTCCCTCCTTGGACGGTACCATCCGGCAGGGATACCCCTCCTGCCGGATTCCAACCCCGCGTGCAGCCATGACGTCACCGTGCGCATAAAAAAAAACACAAGCCCCACGTCTCGAGGGGTTCCCCACGCGAACACATGTGCTCTGCCCGTTGGAGCGTAACACACACACCCGCCCGCGTGGAGAACCCGTCCTGTCCAAATCCGTAATCCTGCCTAAACTTTGTCGGTCCGCGGGATCGGCAAATCCACCGCTGGCGTTTCCGGACCGGGACTTCACTCTCGCAAGCGAGCACGTGTGGGCCTCGTGCGTTGCACAGCACGGACCTCGTGCTCACTGCTGGGTGAACCCGGCACGGTCCCCGAAACAACTACAGCCGCTACTCGGCTTTCTTTCCTCACATGTCGCCGTCTCCGTCTCCATTCCACACACGCACTCCCGCGTGTTACGACGCTAACACACCTCACCATTAAACTCACACCGGGAGACGCGGCTGCATGTTCACACATGCCGACCGACATCTCCCTTGCATACCGCTCTCTCACACACACGGTCTCCCTTGCACTCGGCCGTTCACTCACGCATGCCATCTCCCTCGCACACGTGGCTCCACTCACTCGCGGCCTTCCACTCACTCGTGCCATTTCCCTCACACAAACCATACCACTCACACACGCGGGGGCACTCGCCCGCGGTGCCTCACTCATACTGGCCGTTTCACTCACACACACGGCCACTTCCACTTGCGGTGCCCCTTTTACACACGGCGTGCTGGGAAGCACGTATTCCGGCACAATCGCCACCACACCACTCACACACGGGGTCGCTTCCACACACGGGGACGCACTCACACCTTGCACCACACACACAGGGACAACCACACTGGGGATTCGTGTCCCCACAAGGGTCTCCGGGGCCTCTATACCCCCAAGCTCTCCGTGCACCTGTCCACAGCACTCCTCCCCCCGACCTTGCAAAGCACGACCGAACCCACCTGGTCGTGACTCGCCTCAAGGGGGCATACTCCCTCCCCTCGTTCCTGGAGGAGGCCATCCAACTGCTCGCACCGGGTCTCTACCCAGTCCGCGAGCTCACCCCCATTATCCTCCACTACCTCCGTGTGTGTGTGTGCGTCACTTACCCCGTCTTCATCGTGTAGTCTTCCCTCTATCGTTCCCATCTCCCGTGTCTCTGCCAACTCAGTCAACTCTTCACCCTTTACCTCCCTTGTCTCAACTATTATTTCTGTCTCTTCCCTTGTTATCTCCCTCGTGCACGTCTCAGTCACCCCAATTAGTTTGTCCCTCTCGGTTACCGTCACTTTTTCCGTCACGACCCTCGCCCAACACGTCCCCCGAATTATTTTTTCTTACCCGCCTCCACCGCGGGCCCGACAGCCGTTGCACTCCCTCCCAGCTCGTTCGCTCCCACACGTGGCGTCGCCATTTTGAGCTCCCCAGTTACTGCCTTCATGCCCGCCTGCAGGCTTCGGCCCATGTTCGGCGTCTCACCCCGCAGCCCTTTTATTTCTTCCTTCATGTTTGTTTCCATCTTTTCGTTCATGCTTTTTATTTCGTTCATTTGTTGTGTATTCGCATCCATTTTTTCGTTCATTTGTTGTGTATTCGCATCCATTTTTTGTGTATTCGCATCCATTTTTTGTGTATTCGCATCCATTTTTTCGTTCATTTGTTGTGTATTCGCATCCATCCTCGCTGTCATTGCCGCCAGCATGGCGCATAGCTGGGCCATGTCGGGTGCGCTTGGGTGAGCCGTTTCGGCAAGGATCGGGGGGGTTTTGGTGGAGAGGGGGAGGGGAGGTGTCATACACCGCGGCCGCCGCCGCACCTATTTCGGGCTCTGGGTTCAGTTGGGCGAGTTCGTGTTCCTGCACAACCAACATTTCCTGCTCGGGGTTTTCATCCTGGACCATGGATTCTACACATTCTACATCCATTTCTAATACCCCCGGCTCCCGCTTGCCTTGAGACGCCATCTTATTTCTCGTAAAGGGTTAATTTAACTTGCTCGTAATTTGGAGGGAATCGGGGGTCGCTCCTCTCACCCCTGGACCGATTCCCGTGAATTTAGCTGGAGACAGGAGAGCCCGTTTTCCCGTTCTCCGATACCAGTGCCGCGAGGAGGGCGATGAGTTTATATCGCACGACCTGACAC
Source organism: Eptatretus burgeri (assembly GCF_056783735.1). Lineage (NCBI taxonomy): Eukaryota > Metazoa > Chordata > Myxini > Myxiniformes > Myxinidae > Eptatretus > Eptatretus burgeri. The sequence goes on along the minus strand of NC_140974.1, from coordinate 31,142,849 downwards.
CAGTGTTGCGGATTTGCGCCTGCCGGCGGGAGAGCGGCCACGTAACTCGAATCGCGGCACGTCGCCCACCGGACGGACAATCCCGTCGTGACCCTCTCGGACTAACGCCGGGAACCAGTCACGGGTGGGCCTTTCGGCCTCACCACGATCGTGACAATCGGCCCCCCGCGTGGGATAGGGTTGCTCGCCAAATTCGACCTACCTAAGTACCCACACGGAGGGTAGACCGGGCGATCGCACCTCGCCGCAGGTCGACTTCGGACACGGGCCACTTTAAGCGACCCGTTCCGTACTATTGGGATAACCGAGCGGTGTTATCGTCAACCCCGACGGTTCGATTAATTATCGGGCGTTTTAGCCCACGACCAACCCTTTTACGTGAAGTAAGATGGAGATTCAATAAAGGAAAAGACGAAGCGAAACGGGAGAAACAGTTCAACATAAAGCACATTTATTTCGCGATGGCACACGGATAGCACACATATACAATTATACACCAAAAGCAAATGTAAAAGTGGAAGAAACACAACAATAATGCACAAAAAGCAAATGTAAAAGTGAAACACAATGCAGATCTACCACCGACTACCGAGCACACGGCAACACTTATACAGTTTTACTTCACAGACGGCGCTGACAACACATATACTCAAAGCAAAAGAAAAAGGGACCACCCTCCACTATGAGGGGGCAGACGGGCCTGGGGCCGAGACCGCGTCGAGCCTACCCGTCTGGTGATGAGCCGCAAAATGGCGGTGGCGCTCCGACTCCGCGGGCCTCGCGGACAGTGTCTGACAATGGGGTGGGAACGGGGCCCCCTTCTCGCACTATCTCAGCGTGGGGGAAACAGGAGGGGGTTGTTGATGCTCGGGGGGGATGAGGATATCTCGCTGGCTCGGGTCCCGCGACGAGCGTCTCCACCACGACCTCGGTCGCGTTACCGGCCTCCCCTCTCCGCAGCTCCCCGACTCTGACACGAGCGCTCCCTCGATTGCCTTCGCCGCCGCCACCTCTCCAACTCTCCACAGCTCCATCCAACTGCTTTCTCCGACTCTTCTCTTCACTGACTTCCCAACTCAACTTCTGACTTTCTTCCCAACTCAACTACTCACTCTTCCCAACTCAACTCAACTGCCTTTTTGGCGAGCGAACGCGGCTCTTTATAGCCCCCCGTGGCTTCGCTCTTTCACCTTCGAACCTTTACCTCTGTCTGGCTCCCCATTGGACAGAGGAAAAGTGGGCGTGAATGCTTTTTGATCCGCGAATCTGCATATAGCGATATTACTCCGACGCACCTGGAGGCGGGGCCAAATCGCCCCATGCTCGCTGATAGGACGGAACAGAAGTGGGCGTGAGTCGTTTTTGATCCGATTTCTTCGGAAAGGCTGGTGTTTCTGCACCCGCTGCTTGGTGCGCGCCCTGCACGAGTCCAGTATCGGTGCCCACAAGCGGCGCGGGAATGACGGTGATGCGATGGTTGCGAGGGCGAGTTGTGACGGTAAAGGTCGTGGCTGTTGGCGTTGTTGTTGTTGTGAAGCGGCGTTGCGGCTGGTGGTTGTTGTGTGATGGCTGTTGAGACGTGGTTGGTGGTGGTAGTAATGGTAGTAATGGCGGCTGGTCCAAAATAAAGATAGTAAAAGAAAAACGGCTATCTAAAAGGGTCGCAGCCCGCATGAATGACATTTATTCCCTCTAAACAACGGGTTTGGGCCTAACTACACATATACTTACAGAGATATCTCACCTAAGGGACCTGAATGGTGGTTTGCGAATTTCGTCAACCACAACAATATATATATATATCTCTGTCTGTATATGTATATACACATATAAATGACCCCTTCCATGCTCAACCCAAGAAGACTTGCACAAAGTAAGTGCTAAGCGCTGTTTCAAACCCTTCTCAGAGTTCCTCAACATCTATGAAGACGTTCACACATAGTACACACACGACAATCCCAATGCAACACACTCCCCTCAGCTACCAGACCGGTTTCATCACCTATTCGCGAATCATCAGCGATACAATAAACAGCAATGGATACCAATGAGGCTCTCAAGCATGTACCATGTGCAAACGTCAAAAGCAGTCAATATATAAATGAAGACCCACTCGTATATACATATATATATATATATATATATATATATATATATATATATATATATATATATACATATACATATACATATATATATATACATACATACACATACACTAGCCAAACCCAAGCTCTGCGCGAAGTTTCGAAAGTGAGGATTCGTTAGGACGTCAATATATCCAGTGCTCAGAATGTGATTTATCAAATTTCTTTATATACAATGTTTCTTGCTCAAAATTTTTTCTGTCAAATTCACCTTCTGAGGAAGTGAGCATGTGCAGAAGAGGGTTTTACATTGCAGACGCTGTTTTCTCGGAGTGGCATTACGCCTCTCGGCGGTGACGGTCTGTCGACGACAGACGTAATGACGTCAGTGAATGACCGATGATGTCATGACGTCATTACGCCTCTCAGCGGTGACGTCACACATCGCCATGCAAACGAATGTAAAAATTAGAAAATCGCCAAGAATTCCCAAACCTGTCTGTCTGGTGCGATCTTACATAGCCCTTGCTGTTCATTAGACCACAGACCACCTGCATGCCAAAAGTGGCGACAATCCGTCCCGCAGTTTCGGAGGAGAAACGTCAAATTACGCGTCAACGTTAACAGAAATAATATATATATATATATATATATATTATATATATATATATATATATATATATATATATATATATATATATATATATATATCATGATATATATATATATATATATATATATATATATATATATATATATATATATATATATATATATATATATATATATATATATATATCATGAACCATGATCTATTACAAACCATAGGTTCTGAAGCAGTTTATTGGCTCGGGTTACAATCTTGGATGGCTCAGCACTCTCACACTTGAAGTCCGAGCAGGAATAGTAATTTGTTCAGGGTCCCGGCGATAGCTCACCTACTCTTCATGAAGAACACCGAGGGATTCACTAATGCCAGCAGACTAGATTCTCAGTTTAACTTTCATTCTCAGTTTAACTTTCATTCTCAGTTTCACCAATGAAACTCTAGGAAGACATTCTCAAGATCATTGCCCGTATAAACCTTGCCAAGAAACTGCTTTGGCAACACCGATGCTCTGTTCCAGAGGATGGTACATCGGAATCAGTATATAAACCGATACATATACATATATATTTCTGTGTGACAATGTCACTTTTAACATGAACACTGGATATTTCGAGGCTCTGAGTTGTGTTTTGCAAAACGTGGTGATAGTGGTTGAGATAATAGGAAGGAGGATAGTTTTGAAAGGGTGGAATGGCTGTGGTAAGTCACAGTGTGGGTGGAGTACATCACAAACATTTGGATAAAGCAAGACAAGTCAAACAAAGACACTGTTGCCAGGACACATTGATAGTTATATGTCCATCCATAAAGTCGACTTTTTCACTATTTCTTTATGAAACAATACATTTATCCCTTAATATTGAGTGGCAGTTAAAATTCAAGAGTGTTCAATGAGTTGAGTTTAAAGAGTGGAGAAACATCAAATGATGAACAAATACTCGACAAATCAAATGAGAGTTGGAAAAACAATCGATGCTTTTTTATGACTCATCAAAAGTTAGGGGCAACTATAATGACGTACATGATGAGGTGGGGGAAAAAGGACTGGTATCTGACAGGAAGAAAGAAGGCGGTACTGAGTGAGGGGGAAAGATTCCCACACGTGAGGGAAAGAAGCTGATACACAATGGTAACAAGGCAAATGCAGATATTGAGGACAGCCCAACAAAATCTCTGTGCAGTCCCTGTCAAAGCACGGCTTGGTAGCCAATGATGTTAAACCCCTTTGTCAATGCGGCCATGCACTTAGTGCGTTGCTACATTATAGCAGAAAGGCACGCTGCCGACATGTAAGCCTGACTCCCAGGCTGTTATCTAATGCATTTGACTGGATGATGCGATAATTGAGACTTTAATCTGCTGTCATGCCCTGCGGCTGCCATTAATCATGAATCCGGTGCAGGGCAGATGCAGATGGAAGGGCGAAAGGGTGGGAGGGGTGGCATTTTCATCGAAAAAACGACTACGGCTGAGACTGCACGTGGATATGGTGCCATTGTACCGAATTAAAAGCATCTCTCATCATTATGGAAGTCAGCTTGTCCAGCAAGATGAGAAGCCTTCTTGCTGTGGCAGGAAAATGCAAGTGATGTGGGCCTTTTATGGTGGTTACCGAAACAACACAATCGTGCTCTTATAAACAGCAGGTCAAAATGAAAATGCATCCAGCATTATTTTACACTTTCCACCTTCCACTATATATGTATATATATATATATATACATATATAGTGTATATCTTCATATATAGTGTATAATGTATAGTGTATATATAGTGTATATATATATATATATGTATATCTTCTTCTTCTTCTTTCGGCTGCTCCCGTTAGGGGTCGCCACAGCGGATCATCCGTATGATCCGCATAGTGATTTGGCACATGTTTTACGCCGGATGCCCTTCCTAACGCAACCCTGGTCGCCTCTTACGACACAGGGATAAGGTACACCTATTTTAACCGGGGTATACACCGGCACTCATTTCGCCGACCTCGGAAGGATGACAGGCTGAGTCAACCCCCTGGTGTATTAATTCAGTGGCCCAACGGGGCTTGAACTCAGGACCTCTTGGATCCCAAGCCACTGCCCTAACCACTGCGCCAACACCAGGCTTAAAAACATATATATATATATATATATATATATATATATATATATATATATATATATATATATATATATATATATATATATATATATATATATATATATATATATTATCCCTGCGTCGTAAGAGGCGACCAGGGTTGCGTCAGGAAGGGCATCCGGCGTAAAACACGTGCCAAATCACTATGCGGATTATACGGATGATCCGCTGTGGCGACCCCTAACGGGAGCAGCCGAAAGAAGAAGAAGAAGAAGAAGAATACACATATATATATATATATATATATATATATATATATATATATATATATATATATATATATATATATATATATATATATATATATATGTTCTCCACCGCTCAAAAGTTTTAGAACACCCCCATTTTTCCAGTTTTTACTATGATTTAAGCAGTTTAATGTTGCAATGTACTCTGAAATAAAAGCATAGAACAAATAAATAATTGCAGAGAAAAAAGAAATCATGGAATCGTTTTGTTTAACAAAATTTAATCTAAAATTTTGACTCATCAAAGTAGCCACCTTTTGCCGGTGTAACAGCCGAAGATACTTATGGCATTCTTTCTCCACTGGAAATCAAATATTGTTCGTAAAGTTCTTCCCAACACTGTTGCAGAAGTTCCCACAAATGTGTTGCACTTGAAGGTTGCTTTGCTTTCACCCTTCTGTTCAGTTCATCCCAAACCAGCGAGATGGGGTTTAAGTCTGAAGACTGTGCTGGCCATTCCATGATTTGAAGCCTACCATCTTGTTCTTTACTTCTAATGTAGTTCTGACATAGCCTGGATGTATGTTTTGGGTCGTTATCTTGATGTAGGATGAACCCCTGACCAACGAGGCGTAGACCAGAGGGTATTGCATGGCGCTGCAAAATGCTGTGGTAGACGTTTTGGTTCAGGGTGCCAGTCACTCTGTGCAAGTCACTGACTCTGGATCCAGCAAAAAGCCCCAGGTCATCACGCTTCCTCCTCCATGTTTGACAGTTGGTGCCACACACTGAGAAACTATCCTTTCACCGACTCGACGGCGTACAAAAACCCTGCATGATGAACCGAAGATTTCAAATTTTGATTGATCGGTCCAACAGACCTTCTTCCAGTTTTCAGTCGTCCACTGGCAGTGTTTCATGGACCAAGCAAGCCTCTTTTTCCTATTTTGCCATCTTAGCAATGGCTTTCTTTATAACACTCGACCTGTCAAACCTGCAGCGCGAAGTCTTCTCTTCAGAGTTAAAACTGAGACTTCCTTACTTCGGCCAGTGTCAAGCTGTGCTTGAAGATGCTGTCCTTTGTGCCACCTATCACGCAAGCTGTTGACTCTCAGAAACTTGTCTTCTGATTGTGTTGTGGCTTTGGGTCTGCCAGGCCTCTTCCTGTCAGTTTCCTCCAGTTTCCAAGTGCCTTTTGATGGTGTAGGAAACTGTACTCACTGACACCTTGGTTTCCTTTGCAATTTCTCCAAAGGAAAGACCTCCACTTTTAAGGGATATAATGGTCTGTCTGTCTTCCTTTGTTAATTGTCTTTTTCTCACCATTATGATAGCAATATACTACTTCCTGCAGTTCAATATTGTCCAAATAATGCTTCAGAGGGCGCAGCAACAGAGTCTGTTCCAACACTGCTTTTATACAAACAGACTGTAACTAATCAACAAAAGTTGGGACACTTGAAGGGATTGTTTGCATCAACTTTCAAGGCTTAATTTACTTCCATTGCTGCAGAACAGCTACAGTTGCTAACCCATTACTTGTTCCATGAAAAGGGCCTTTTTTAACAACTCTGAAATTTTCATTATTTTTCAGTTTTTGGAAACCTAAACTTCTTTTTTTTTTAACCTCTGGCAGTTTACCGCTTAGCTTTGTACCATTTCAGGTTATTCACTGGACTTGAACTGCTTAAATTTCAGTAAAAACTGAAAAATGGGGGTGTTCTAAAACTTTTGACCGGAAGATTATATACATACTAGTAGTAATGCCCGGCGTTGCTCGGGCTAGCAATAAAGCCTGGTGTTGCCCGGGCTTTCTTGCAAATTTCTTGAATAGCTGTTAGCGGTTAGCGGTTAGGGTTAGGGTTAGCGGTTAGGGTTAGGGATGCAGTTAGGGTTAGCGGTTCGGGTTAGCGGTTAGGGTTAGCGGTTAGGGTTAGCAGTTAGTGTTAGGGTTAGCTGTGAGGGATAGGGTTAGGGTTAGGGTTAGCTGTTAGGGTTAGGGTTAGCTGTTAGGGTTAGGGTTAGTGTTAGGGTAGCTAACCCTAACACTAACCCAAACCCTAACCCTAATAGCTTGGCGTAGCGGAGGTAAACAGTGCCGGGGCAAAGTGGAAATTTGCGTCCCCCATAGGCCTTAAACTTGAGTGGATTTGAATGGAAAATCCCATAAGGGATATCGATTTTTCGATTTTTTCGAATATCGGAAGTGTTATGGAATAAATTTATAGCCAATGAACTAAGTTGGACCAAAAGCCATAATCGTACCGAATTTGAATGGAATCCGTTGGAGTTTGTGAAAATGCATCAAAACGAATTTTGAGGGGCCTCTTAAGGAAGACAATAATATCATTAGTATATGTGCCAAATTTTGTTTCATTTCATGCAGTTACAAAAATCTGATGGTGGAACAAAGAAAGGGGCATGCCAAAATATTAATATAGATATGTGTATATATATATATATATATATATATATATATATATATATATATATATATATATATATATATATATATATATATATATGTATATATATATATATATACATACATATATACACATATATATGACATTTGTTATTATTAATACTGTGGGGAAATCTGCTACTGAGAAAAAATTTCATAAATCTCGGTTCTTGAATTGTGAAAATGAAAAGATAACATTTTTTTTTTTAAAGAAAAACACACTCGAAGGTAAAGATTATTTCTGCATTTCAAAAGAGGAACTTGCGCGATTTAGGAACGAAGGTCAAATATTTGAGGAAACCTCTCTTGGTGCAACAAAATATTCACATTGTAAGAGTGAGTGAAAGAAACTAAAAGCTGGTGGTCTTGGGTTATTAGAAACTAATCCAGAAGGAATGAGACAAATTATTAAAACTCTGAGTAGTGATGGAGTTAAGATTTTATCATTCAGTTTTGATGTTGATGAAGAAACTCAACGCAAGTGAATGAAAAGCAGAGATACAAGTCTTAGTGAAGAATAAATTGCAACTCGTATTCATTCATGTTAATAAGCAATTTTCTGAAATATTTCAAGAAAAAATATATATTCGGACATATATATATATATATATATATATATATATATATATATATATATATATATATATATATATATATATATATATATATATATATATATATATATATATATATAACCATCTTATCTTGTATATATATGTATGTATGTATGTATGTATGTATGTATGTTCCCGAAATACCGCCAAAACGGTACACGGTAGCGCAAAAAATTTCAGCCCACATTACTCACCATTCTCCTGCGGTATGCAGTATCAAGTTTCGTTCAAATCGGGCAGAGAAAAAAATTATTAAAAAATCAATTCCCGATTCAGTCAAGTGCTCTTCGGGAGAATTTCATCAATGCAAACAACCTCAGCGGCATAGTTCGCTGGAGCTATCTTTTATATTTTCTTGAGATGATTTATTAAAAAATTTCAAACATTTAGTATAGACAAAGAACGATTTATTTTTAAGCATAAAATAAACATCGCCATTTTGATCTAATACTTCCATGTTCATTCATAAATAAAATTGTGTTTAGAAGATTATGCACAATAATTTCTTTGAGTTTCTTTTCTCCATTTTTTTTTTCACATTGATGTACAATGTCAAGTTTCGTTCAAATAGGGCAACGAAAAAATTATTAAAAAATCAATTCCCGATTCAGTCAAGTACTCTTCAGGAGTATTTGATCAATCCAAACAACCTCAGTGGTATCGTTCACTGGAGCTATCTCTTTTTTTTAAATTCTTTTTTTTAAATTCTTTTTTTTATCAACCGCTGTCACTCGGGAACCCAACGGGTTCACGGGTCGTCGAGTATATTACTAAAACCCTCATCTTGTATGTATGTATGTTCCCAAAATACAGCCAAAACGGTACATGATAGCGCAAAAATTTTAGGGCCACATTGCTCACCATGTTCCTGTGGTGTGCAGTATCTAGTTTCGTTCAAGTCGGGCAACGAAAAAATTATTAAAAAAACAATTCCCGATTCAGTCAAGTACTCTTCAGGAGTATTTGATCAATACAAACAACCTCAGTGGTATAGTTCGCTGGAGCTATCTTTTTTATGATTTTTTTTCTCAACTGCTGTCACAACGGGAACCCAATGGGTTCATGGGTCATCTCGTCTACTTTAATGATGAAGAAAAGGAAAATTTCCCGATTGACCTTTACAATTCATTAAATTATATTTTCCAACAAATAAATGGATGTGAAAAAACAAGGAACATAAATAGTTGGTTTCAAAAGTTGGAAAACAACAAGAAGACATAAAGAAGAAACGCAGACAGAAACTAATGGATGAAGAAGCGTTTGAAAGAAAACAAGATAATTTTTTTTAAACTACTTTAAAAAAAAACTCCCCAACAAATGTCTTCAGTTCAAATGATAGAATACATTCCTAAACAACTTCAAATGATAAAAGATTAGTCAAATGATGGAGCAAGAACTAGAATATATAGGAGAATTAGAATATGATGATGAAGGATTATTTCAACAACTTGAAGAGATAAATCAACCTCCTGATTATGTTGTAAATGCTCTCCAAAAAAATGAATATTCAACAAATTCAAAAGCTAGAGCAGGTCTCATTCCAACAGAACAACCAGAAATATTCCATGTTGTTTTAGAAAAGGCATTGATATTTAATGATGAATTAAGGTTCTTGAGTTCTGTTCAACCACCTGTTAAATAACTCCGAGATTAATGTTTCTTCTTACAAAAGATGGAAGACTAGGTTCAACTGTGAGGGGTGAATCAAGTTATTTTGATAAACCATTGAACACAAAAAACGAGGACGAGAGAGTATATTATATTGATTTACTAAACTCGCTTGATTATGGAGTTTCTTTTGCTCGTAAAGGAAGGAAGAATGAAAAGGAGAAACACATTTTTGAGTCTTTCAATCGGCTTCATTTAGGGGTTAGTTTTCTTCCAAATGACCCATCACAATTAATTAATAGACTGTTATTGTTGTTATGTAGTAAGAAGGCTGGAAATAAGAATTGTTTTAATGAAGCATCAGCCTTTTTTGACCAGTTAGTGAACAGTCATGAACATGAAAATAGTAAATATCAATGCAAAGATATTTTATCACATGTTAAAAACATTTAATTCTCTCTCATGATGAAAATGAAACAAATATCATTAATTGTTGATGTTCATGAGAATTATTTTTTATTGTTGAAAGATGATAAAGAAGTATTTATATTTATCGATAAGATAATGGTAGAATTACTGCCACTGAATGTTGGATGAAAATATGATTTGTGTTATCTTCTTTTCAAGACTATTTAACAAGTGTGGTGTTTCAGAAAATTCAAAAGATATTTATAATAATTATATACAGACTTTTTAAAACTTACAAATGAGAAGCACATTCCTTCATTTTAATTTCACGAGTGATCACACATCTTCGTTCCTATACCCACAACAACTTGACACAACAAAAGAATATGAGGCATCTTTATTGTCTGGAAATTTATAATACCTTGTTTAATATCACAGAGAAAAATGTCAAGTTTAGTTATAATCCGGGAAGTGGATATAAAACTAGAACAGTTTCACCCGAGCATACGAGATTTCTCAAATATCTTCCGAAATTGCTTGCCTTATGAAAGAACAGGGTGCTGAACTCAAAAACATTCTTCCAAATCAACGATTAAACTTAAAAACAACGATGCCACGATGCCAATGATTTCACAAAATGCTATAACAGGAACAGACTGGAATACAAATGGAACAAAAAGTTTTGAAATAAATCATCAACAAACTTATTTGAATTGAGCCGAAATTGAATATAATAAAATACGACAGAAAATCATTCAAATACCTGGGTCAGGGTTTCAAAGGTTTTAACAGCTTTTTTAAAAAATGAAATAAATACAAGTATGGAGGCAATTTATAGTATCTATGATTTGGGTGATACCATTGTTATCTCAAACTCTACGAAAAATGAAGACTACTTCAAGGTAAATGCTACAAGGTTGATTTCACAATTGATAATTCATTTATAGAGTTATTGGGTTATTCCTCAAAAAATATTGAAACTAATGCAACATTTTATAGTGATAGTCATTTAAATATTCTCAGGCATAAATTTGGTATTAATTCACTGTAATTTGATTGATGGTGCATATAATGATGGAATAAGAGCAAATACAATATTTTCATTCAGTGCATACTCAACCCCAATTGGTTATAAATTCAATATGGAACAAAAAAAATCTGGTTGTCTGCCCGTGTCTGGAAAAACCATATACAGAGTAAATTTTAGGATAACCAACCATGATAATCGCATGATTTCTTTTAATGGAGAAATTATATCCATCAGAATTCACCTACGTAAATTTTGCAATAAATAAATACGATGGTTATTGTGAGGAAACACGAGTTGGGAAAATGTAAAATAATAACAGGGGATGGGAAGTTCCTTTCCCCACACTATAAGGGTGAAGGTATGTATCTTGGTGGAGGATACAATAAACCTAAGAGACAACGGGGTGTAGGACATCAATGTATAAATAAAGGAGATGGGATAATTGATACTCTAATGGGTATAGGTTCAACTATTCTTCAACATAAAGACCTAATTGGTTCAACTGCTTCTGCTGTGGGAAATGTAGCAGGTGCTATAAAGAGTACAAAAGACATCCAAAAGGAATCCAATAAATTGCAAGCAATAAAAGACATTAAGAAAGCCAAAACTCAGTTGTCTCCCCAAGAACCACAGAAAATAATTCAAATACTTGGGTCAGGGTTTCAAAAGTTTTAACAGCTATTTTTTTTTAAAAAACGAAATAAATACAAGTATGAAGGCAATTTATAGTATCTATGACTTGGATGATACCATTGTTATCTCAAAGTCTATGAAAAAAGAAGACTACTTCAAGGTAAATGCTATAACAGGAACAAATTGGAATCCAAATGGAACAAAAAGTTTTGAAATAAATAATCAACAAACTTATTTGAATCTAGCTGATAGTTTCTTGTTGCGTAAATTTACATTCACTAAGGCTGGGAATAACACAAACGCTACACTCGTAAATTATTTCTTCTGAAAAATGTTTGATAGTGTTTGTTTGTATATTGGAACACAAGAAGTTGAAGCAGTTGATTATGTCTCTGCTACATCTGAAATTATTAGATTTACACTCCATACATTTAGTGACAGAATGGGTAAGGGGGCGGTCAAAGGTTTTATTCCTGATATGGCAACGGAAACAAACATAGACCCTGGTTATCATCAAAGAAAGGCAATGCATAATAATGATACAAAAGCAGGTATTAGTTTTACCGTGGCAGTTCCTCTAAAAGGTATATTTGGATTTGTGATTATGATAAAGTTCTGCATGGATGTAAAATTAGATTTCAACTACAAAGGAATGATAATGAAAATAGATTGGTGTTGGTAATGCTTTTGGTGCTCAGAATAAATTTGTTATTTATGAAATGAGTTGGTATATTAGTGAAAATACTCCTAATCTTAAAACAGAAGAGATGTTGAATAAAATACTTCACTCAAAGAAACCACTAAATGTATCATACCTTGAAAGAAAATGTCAACACATTAAACTGAACCAAACCACTTACACATGGAATTTGGGTGTTCTAGAAGGAAAGCCACGATATGCCTATGGCTCATTTTTAAGAAAACAGATGGAGATACTGCTACTAATAAAAATAATGAGTTGAGTGATAATGCTCAGGTGAAACAACTTCACGTTTCTCTGGATGGAACATTTTATCCACATGATAGATTGGAAATTGATTGGGGTAAAAATGATTATGCTGAAGCATTCAAGTCTTAGCAAAAGGTATTTCAATGCAATGGAAACTAGCATCCGTTGAAGACAAAGTTTTCGATATCCCCTGCCATAGAAAGTGAGGCCAAGTAGCAAAAGGCACCAGTTCAATTTATTCTTGATGTGTGTACCAAATTTCATAAAGAAATAGTTAATAGTTTTGCAACTCTGCTCTGGAATCAAAGGTTAACCTCAATTATTTCTTAATACCCAACTTGTTTCCATGGAAAGTGACAGAAATTTTTTTTGCGGGAAATCTCTAAGTATCAAAAGGCACCAGTTCATCACTTGCTTGATATGTGTACCAAATTCGTAAATATAGCTTGAGGGGATTTGCAGTTAAACTCCGTATGTGAAATGTGAAGGACGGACGGACGTATGGACGGCCATACGGATGGAACCCATTTCTATATCCCCCGCCAACTTCGTTGGATGGCGGGGGATAATAAAGAACCCATTTTGGACATGGTAGCACTTAAAAGCCGACATACAATCTACGCGATTGACCCAAGCACTCAAAAGGAAACTATAAAGTTGAATAGAGTGGACACTTCCCTGTACATTGAAAGAGGACAGCGTGAAGAGGTTGATACATATTGTTTGCTTTTGCAAGAAACAGAATTATAGATTAAAACAGATATTGGTGTGATGATTAATATCACATAATCTTTTGACAAATAAATGAGTAGTCAAGTGCCAACTGCGGTATATGTTAATCAAATCAATCTTAATATACTATCATCTTGTCTTCAAAATCAAAATCATTATATGATTAACGTTAATACAATTCAGAGAAAAGGAGCAGTAAGAATTGATGTTTTGCTCACAAGAGAACAGTTGAAAATTTTGAATGATACTGGCTCACTTAAAAATAAAATATCAAAACCAATGTTGAAGAAATATTCAACAAGAGAGAGGAGTGGAGGATTTCTCCCATTTCTAACTCCTTTATTTGCTGATTTAAGTGTGGCTGAAGCATTGATGGGTGGTATTTAAGCAGCGGTGAAAACTGCCAACAAAAGGAAGGCTCAAATACAGGCTCAAAAATAGTTTGAAGACATAACAAAGAGTTGGAGAAACAAATTAGTGGAAGTGGTGTAATTGTAGATTTTTCTGAAAAACTTGAAAGCTTACCTGATAAAGCGAGATTGTTAGTTGGAAATATGCTTTGTTCTATCACACAAGCAGGTGTAAAATTAACTAAAAGGGGTAATTGATTATATTGGGTTCTCATTGGGTCTTTCTCATCAATAAATGAGCATTGATGAGTCGTTTAAAGAATTTGGAAGGAATACAACATCAAATGTGGAACATGCCAAATATTCTAAGAAATTAAAAATTGATAATGTGGTTATTTGTTTGAGAGATTATTTAACAAACTTGTCTAAAAATACAAATAAGATTATTATGAATTTAGAAGATAATAATGGAAATGGTTCTCATTGGGTTTGTATTTATAATAATCAGGTTAAATATTATTTTGATAGTTATGGTCTTCCACCACCTGTTGAAGTCATGAAATTCTTGCAGAATGGTGTTTATCAAACATTTCAAGTCCAAGAATTAAATTCCAAGTGTTGTGGTCAATTATATCTATATCTGTCATTTCAACAACAACAAAAAAATTATGATGTTATTTTTAATCTAATATAAATGACTTATGTTGGAAAAGATGGTTCTACGTTTGTGGTATCCCAAGAACTGGATATGGATTTAACAAATTATTACACAAAAGCACAGGCTGAACGACAGAAATATAGCGAAACAAAAAATATTGACATGAAAAATGCTTATAAATATATAAATTATTCAAGTCCGACTGAGGCGAATGACTTGGTGAGAGTAAGTGATTTATCACAATATATAATGTTCGTCTTTCGGCTGCTCCCATTAGGGGTCGCCACAGCGGATCATCCGTTATGATCCACAAACTGATTTGGCATAGGTTTTACGCCGGATGCCCTTCCTGACGCAACCCTGGTCACCTCTTACGACACAGGGATAAGGATTGGGTTTCGCCATGATTCCAGGCTGCTCTACACCCTCTCTACACCCTCTACGCCCAGCGCAGAGCTCCCGTCCTCAAGCGATCCTCCAACCCAAGCCTCCGAGTAGCCGGATTACAGGTGCACGCCACTATGCCCGGTTGATTTATCACAATATATATATATATATATATGTATATATATATATATGTATATATATATATATATATATATATATATATATATATATATATATATATATATATATATATATATATATACATATACATCCCTAAATAAAACAGCTGTGTATTCCAAAGACGCAGAAATGTTGATTTTATCTCCAGGTCATCCAGAGCATTGAAGTTAAAAATTCACAGTTCCAATTGAAATAAAATTTTATAAAGAAAGGATATTCGTTTGTATGAGATTAGAACATTTGGCATATGATATGAATGGTTTAGGGCATAATTGGTCATTTAAAATAAACCTAGAAGACCTGAATGATATAAATCAGTCTCATTGGGAAGAATATTATTCACGTGGTGCCGATAATTAGATTTATGGAAGCATGTTTTGCAAACAAATAAAATAATTTAATAAGGTTAAAATCCATAACAGCTTTGCTGTGGTATATATCATGAAAACACAAAGAACAGGATTTTAGATAGTAAGGAAGGGAATATAAACTGATTTTACAATGGGAAGATGGGGAGGTATTACCTGTCATCATATTAATGTCATGTATTTTTGATACATGAATGGCAGCAAGAAGGCTTCAAGAAAATGATAATTTCTGTGTCCAAGCATGCCAACAAGAAAAAGGTATTCAGTATTTTAATAAATATGTTCTACAATACAAGAATGGGGTATTTTCAATAAAAGATTGGCTTTATACTGATGTTGCTCAGCCAACAACTTTGGATTTAACTAAAATGTTAAATAATGAAAAGGTTTTACACTTGAGAAAATACAAGGCTCTTTTAGAAATTCAGAAGAAATTTTCTTGGTTTCCTGTTGTAAAAAAAATTATTTTGGATGCAGGAATATCAAGAAATCCAGATGAATATATGTATGATATTCCATGGGGTGAAAGTGGTTCAAGGGTAGTAAGGGATGAGGAAAGAGTTGAAGAAAATGAGACAAGAGAGGAGGAGAGGGAGAAGAGAGAGAGAGAGGGAGGAGAGGGAGAAGCGAGAGGAGGGGAGGGAGGAGAGGGAGGAGAGGGAGGAGAGAGAGAGGCAGAGAAGGGAGAGAATGACAAAAAAAAGAAAGAAAAGGAAACCAGTGGGATTTAAAAAAGTTTAGAGGTATTATAGAAAACAAATCAATCTCAATGCACTGCGAAGGAAAAGAAAGAATTAACAAGTCTATCAAAAATATTTGGGTCAAGAGTATGAACATCAATTTCAGGGAGAAGATATAAAAGAGAAAGTGGAGATAAAGAAGAGAAAGAAAGAAAAGATTATATTATTGAGGATGTTGATGCAATTGACTTTGGTTAAAGTTTTACATTATTTTCTTCAATAAATGGAGGAGAGAGTGAAGGTGTTTGTAAGGATTCTTCATGTGTTAAAAATTGAGATTCAAATGTATATGTTGGAAACTAAAATAGTTTTCACACTCTGTTGGAATTTTTCTCATAAATAAATGAGTTATTGTCTTAAATGTAAAAAGAAAACTAAGAGTAAAAATATCTCGTATTTTAAAAGTAAAAATAATAGTTTATCAAAAGGTAATATGTTTCGTGTGTGGCTCTAAAAAGTGTCAATTCATCTCTAAGCATAAAAGTGGGGGAGATATTCAAAAGTTTTCATCAGGAAGTAAATTTACACCAACTGGAATAACAGGGGAAATACATCTCCCAGGATATTGTTTCTGTGATCCAGGAACAAACTTGGATAAAAGGTTAGATGAGGCTAACAATCCTGAACCTTGGTATAAACCTAAAAACAGAGTTGACAAAGTGTGTATGAAGCATGACATTGATTATGGAAATAGCACAACATTGGAAGAAAAACACGAATCAGATCGAGAAATGTTGTGTAATTTGTCCATGATACGAAATCCAACATTGAGAGCAAAGGTATCGGTTTATCGTGAAGATGATAAGTGCTAAATTAAGACGGGTTTGGAAATTCAAAAAACTTATAGGCTATAATGATGTCATTAAGATTGAAGACCAATTAGCTGATGAATTACATAAACCAATAATCACAATGTTAAAAAGAAGGAAGGCTTATTCCAAAGAAGTTGATTATATCTGGTCTGCTGACTTGATTGGACTCAATAATGATAAGCGGGTACTCGTATGCATTAACCGTTATTGATTTGAGGAGTAGATATATGTGTGGGTTGTTCCTTTGAAATACACAATAGGTAATGCTCTTATGTTCGTATTCCAACAGATATTTAATAAAAGCAAGAGAAAACCTTCAAAAAATTGTGGACTGATGAGGGCGCAGAGTTCTACAACAAAACATTTCTGAATTTTCGTAAAGATAATGGAAGTACATGATACAGCACCTTTCATGAAGGAAAAGCGGTTGTTATTGAGCATTTTAATCACACTTCAAAAGATAGACTACATTAAAAAAAATCACTCAACTCGGTTCTCTACAATGGTTATCTTTAATTCAGGACATTGTAGATAAGCACAACAATACAATTCATACCTCAACAAAATCCAAGCGATCAGAAACATTGACAAAATTAAAATATGAAAAAGAGATTGATCTGAGAAATCCAAAGTTTAAGATTGGTGATGTCGTAAGAACATATTGGTGGAAATTGCATTTAAAAAAAGGTTGCACTAAACGATGGACAAATGAAGTTTTAAAAATTGTTGATGTAATAGATACAGTCAGTTCCTTGGACTTACAAATTATATGATTTAAAAGGAGAAGAGATTTTTGGTTCATTTTTTTCACAGGAATTACAAAAGACAAAGAAAATAAATTTTAAATATAAAAAAGATTCAAAAATTGACTTCATCGCATTTTTGACTCCACCCACGCAAACCATGCCCATGCAAGCCACACCAACACAAGCCACACCCACACACCACATCCACATCCATCATACAATGATTCGTTTATTAGTTCCCCCACACAATGCGTTTGCTTAATTAAAAATTTCACTCCACCCCCCTTCTTTGTCTCCACCCACAAAAGCCATACCCACACAAGCCACACGCATGCAAGCCACACCCATGCAAACCATGCCCACACAAGCGACACCCATACAAGCCACACTCACACAAGCCACACCCATACAAGCCACACCCACACAATCCACACCCATATACCCCATCATCCCCATCCCCTTGTGCACCCCCAACCTTGACCCACCAACCCTTCATCCCACCCCAACCCTTCCCCACCCATACAAACCACACCAACACAAGCAACAGAAATATCCACCATCATCCTCTCCACTTGTGCACCCCCACCCTTGACCCATCACCCATTCATCCCACTCCCACCCTTCCCCACCCACATACCCCATCATCCCCTACCCCTGTGCACCCCCACCCTTGAACCACCACCCCTTCATCCCACCCCCACCCACGCAAGCCACACCCACACAAGCCACACCCATGCAAACCACACCCACACAAGCCCACACACATGCAGGCCAGACCCACCATTGATCCAACACCCATTCATCCCACCCCCACCCTTCCCCACCCACACAAGCCACATCCATATACCCCATCAGCCCTTCCCCTTGTGTGCCCCCACCCTTGATCCACCACACCCCTCATCTCACCCCTACCCTTCCCCACACACACACGGGGAGGGTAGGGGTGAGATGAGGGGGGCAATGGGTCATTGGGGGGAGTGCACTTCCTCCCCCACCCCTCCCACTACCCCCCCTTTCTTTTTTACCCCTCAAATAAAAAATTTGTGGGACAGCCTGTCAGGAAAAACAAACAAACAATAATTATTAATCATATCGTGATTTGGTTCTGTATAAAACAAAAAATAATGAATCGGTTTAAACATAACTCACCTTTCCTCTTGTGAAAAACATTCATATGCAAGGTCAGAATACTCCTCAAATGACATCCTCTGAATGAAAGCCGAACTTTGGGTTCGGCAATAAATAAGACAAGTTGATGACATCACGGAAATGAGAAAACAAAGGGTTTTTTCCCCGGCGTGTCTCTAAAAGGAAGGGATGAACATTTTCCAACTCCTGGCCAGCATTTTTGTTTCAGGCAAGAGAAGACTTCTGTAAAACTCATTTCTCGGGCAGGCTGGCTGGTTTTAACACAGAAAAGAGAACACTTGCTTCAAATGATTTTGAGAACTTTTATAAAGTTATGAATAATGCTGTATTTGAAAAGATGATGGAAAATGTGAGGAATAGACAAAACCTAATACTTGCTACATCTTGGAATCATGGATCCAAATTAATTAATAAACCAAGTTTTCAAAGAGCAGAGGTGTTTTCAGAGAAGTTTTGTACTATTCATTTGAACAAATAAAGTATTGAAATGGATAAACCAATCTATATAGGAACATCAATTCTTGACTTATCAAAGTTGTTAATGTATGACTACTTCAACAACAACCAAAACGGCAAGGATACAGATATTTTTATATGGATACAGACAGTTATATTTTGAAAATCAACACAAAAGATATTTATGAGGATATGTCTCAGGATGTAGGTATTTATGATACAAGCAATTATAAAACAGATAACAAACTATTCCCCACAAAGAATAAAAAGGTTATTGGAAAGTTTAAAAGATGAGTTGGGTGGAAAGATGAGTGAGTTTGTGGGATCAGGAGCAAAGGCTTATGCAAATAAAATACATTAATAATAAAATTGAAAAGAGTGATCAAAAGTTAAAGAAGGGAAAGAACAATGTAATCAAAGAAACAATAAATTTTGAAGATTATTACAACTGTTAAAGGCCCAGTCACACCTTGACGTTTTAGCCAGCAATGGCAACGTATCAAAATGTATGTAAAACGCTGGCTTACGCTAAACTTTTGATGTTTTTTTTAAAATATTCGGACGTATTCATAACGAGTTGGTCATATGCATAACATAGTAGGAATGGACACAGAACGTTTCGTTGTCTTGTAGATAACTTATACCAACGAATGCTTAGCCTGTTGTCGGCGTTCACAACCTATGCCCAACAATAGTCTAACTCAGCGTTTCTCAACCTTTTTACCCTTGTGGAACCCTTGAAATAGTTTTCATGTCTCAGGGAACCCCTGCATAAAAATTATTATATACCATTATTAATATCTAGTTCTTTTATATTTTTATCGTAGTTCACGTGGTAAATATAATATATTTTTTTCGGATACCTGATTGAAGGAAAAAATGACCCCTTTTTGTCAAATTTATTGGCAATGAAAAAAAAAAAACATACTGCTCGTTTATGAGACCTCCCACCGAGGTTTTAATTCACACAAAAAAAAATATTTTTTAAATAAAAAAAACACCTCATGTAACTGGATCAACAAAACTTAAACAAATAAAGCTGAAGCAATAAAGGTAAACAGAACAACTAACCTTGAGAGAGAGAGAGAGAGACTTCGCGCTCGGAAGCACAGAGAAGATAGATGGACACCGTGCATGCGTCCCGTACTTGAGTCAGTCACTCAATGATACACGAATCTGCCGCGTACAGGACGTCCACTAACCAGTGAGGGCAGTTTCACACTGTCGCCATATAGACATCGTTAAATACATTCCCTATGGTTGTTATAATTGTAAATAATATAAGAGGTTGAAGCCTCTCTTATAATAACCAAGGAGTTTCCAACAATATGCAATACGTGTATAGTAAAATTACGAATATTAAATCAAACAAAAACTACTCAAAAATACATTAGCCTATTTATTACTGTTTCTCGTGGAACCCCGGTTGAGAAACACTGGTCTAACTTATGCATAGCGCGCTGCACGTATCGCCAACGATCACGTGGCGTAGCCTATTAAAAGGCTGCCGCACAATGATTCAAATCTTAACCGCCGAAGAAATGGAAGTGTCAACATCGCAGTCACACCTTGGCGATCTTGCCAGCGTATGCCGACCTCTGAAAAATGCGTCAAAAACGCTGGCGCACGTCGAATACGGTATGGGTAAGTTTGGTATACGTGAATAGAACGCTAAAGTACGCAATCATACGTCATAGAAAGTGGAGTACGTCTTGAAATTTTAAACGTGTTACACATTTTACGACGTACTTGGCGTATGCCTCACACGTTCCGCATGCGATGGGAATAAGTTGTACGCACGATATGCGATCGTTGGCACACGTCGACAAAAGTTACTTGTAAGTTACTCATAAGTAGAAACACATCGAGGTAATGGTTAGCGTCAGTGTTCCAGACTCCCTGTTTTTTTTTGTTTGTTTGTTTTTTCTTCGGTATGACGGTGATGTTGACACTTCGATTTCTAGTGCGGTTATATTATAATATAATGAATGGGCTGCCGCTCAACGATTTAAATCATAACCGCACTGGAAATCGAAGTGTCAACATTACCGTCATGTCGAAGAAAAACAAAACAAAACATGGAGTCTGGAACACTGACGCTAACCATTACCTTGACGTGTTTCGACTAATGATTGACTTACAAGTAACGTGTGTCAACGATCACATAACGTGCCTACAACTTACGGCCAGCGTAGCGGAACTTGTGAGTCATACGCTGGCATAAGTCGTAAAATTTCAAGCATGCTAAAATTCGAGGACAACCGCAAAGTACAACGATGAAAGCCAGCGTACTACGACGTATGGCAGTGTTTTTCAGCGTGCTCTCAATGTTTCCAAAACTTATCCATAACGTATTCGACGTGTGCCAGCATTTTAGACAATTTTTTCAAAAATCGGCATAAGCTGGCTAAAACGTCAAGGTGTGACTGGGCCTTTAGCCTTGAAGAAAGAAGAGTATAGAAAAATGAATACTATAAGAAGTTATAAACATCATTTATATACAGAGGAGGTAAATAAGAAGGCATGGGGGCTTTTGATGAGGAGGTTTATTTTAGAAAATGGGATTGACAGCCTCCCTTATGTATGTATATATGTATATATATATATATATATATATATATATATATATATATATATATATATATATATATATATATATATATATATATATAGTGCAAGAACAAAATAGGGGTTGGGGGGGGGGGTTCTTAATGGGCTACCACCGCCTGTTTTTTACTGGTATACTTGACAGTGACGAGTAACCATGAACAAATATATGTTGGAGCCATGTAAATTTTTGTAAGTGCCACAGAACCCCTGAAAAAGGGAGGAAGATCTTCAGGTACTTTGAGGAAAAAAAGTCTTGAAAGTGGGGTCTAAAGGAGTTAAAACTGGGGAAATTGGGAGGATTTTGGTGTCAGTCAATAAGTTTTCCCTTTGCCCCCATTCGCTTACATGAAAATTTTTGAGGTGCACCAGAATCCCCAAAGTCCTACTAATGCTTCTGGTGAGTGTTGCCTTCAATACGATCACCGATTGAGGCAATTAAATGGAACAACTTGATCAGATCAAAAAAAATGAAAAAAGGTCCTTGCCGTGGACCAAGATTGGTTAAGTGCCTGGCTTAAATTTGATGTCCTGCAAATAAGTTGCTCAGTTTTCTGTCACGCAATATTGCCAATTGGTCAAAGAACACTGCCTTTGAACCTGAGAAATGTCCGGCTAACCTTAAGCTGCCATGGCGAGGTAAAATATCTCAAAATTTGAAGAGCAGGTGAAGCAAATGGTTTCATGCTGCTATCACTTGGTTGCAACGTTGGTGATATTTACCACCCAAAAATGCTCCCACCAGTTCAGAAAGCTCAACGTCCAACTAGAAAATTGAACAATATTATTTTTTAATTCCTGTGCTGGTATGATGGCAGGTACGTTGGCCACACATCCCAAAGACTGGAACATTGCATTAAGCAGCAGATCCCATTGGCATTTCGCAACAATCAAGACACAGCTCATGCATGGAAGAACCAAAGGAAAGTGCTTGTTCAATAAAGAAATTGTGCGATTGGCCAGCATTTGCTGAACAATCCAGAATGTGCAGATAACTATCATGCCAAGTGGTTTTAGATTGTGGACCGTGCACACAGCATGGCACATTTACACACACACAAAAGCTCCTCTTCTTTGTAAACAAAACCAAAGTTGAAAGCAAAGAGTTTGTGAAAACACTTCACTTGTTTTTACCCTGCTACAGCTTTGTGGGAAGTCTTAAGTTCCCTTGCTGCCTCATATTCATGATGTATGCCTGGTGTTGGCTTAATGGTTAGGGTGGAGGGCTTGGGATCCTAGGGTCCTGAGTTCAAATCCTGCTCAGCTGTTTAATTAATACCAGGTGGGGTTAACTCGGCCTGTCATCCTTCCGAGGTCAGCAAAATGAGGGCCAGCTTGCTGGTATACTGCATCGGAGTGGTGACCCGTCCAGCCTTGTGCCCAATAGCCAAGGAGACTGCTTAGGCAGCACCAACGCTCTGCACAGAGTATGGTCCCAACGGATGGATGGATGGATTCATGATGTGTATTGACGCCAGCAGCAGTTCTATGAGCCAATCAGAAACCAAGTCTGAGCATAAATTATTATGTTGTTCCATAACCGGTATTCTTGCAAGTTGCATGTTCCCAATGAGTGTAAAATGGTCAGCTTTGGCAAGTCTGCTCTTTTTAATATACGTTTACATTTACATATACATACAGACATCTGCATATTATATGTAACAGCTGGCCTCTGTTGTTGTTGCCCTCATGGTGAAGTTTTGCATGATATATGTGTTTTGGAGAAAACAACAAAAATGGAGAAAAAGTTAATATAACAGCAGCACAACACAAGATGGAGCAAAAGATGTAAGTTATTACATACAAAGATATACATATAAATGGGTCAGAGCAAAAACCAAAACTCAGGATATCTGAGAAATAATAAAACTTCGGAAATGGAAATGGACAGGACACATTAGCAGAAGGCCAGAGAACAGGTGGTCAACAATAGTAACACCATGGAGACATATGGATGGCAATAGGAACAGGGTATAGACATCTCTAAATGGAGGGATGAAATACACAAATATTGGGGAAGACTCGTCTGGAACAACAAAGCAAGAGACAAACATGTCATCAAAATGCTGAGGCTTTCGTCCAGAAGTGGACTGAAAATAACTGATTATGATGATGAATGTATATATTATATATATATATATATATATATATATGTATATATATATATATGTATATATATATATATATATATGTATGTATATATATATATATATATATATATATATATATATATATATATATATATATATATATATATATATATATATATATATATACATATATATACACGGTTGAACAGATAAAAGTAAGCTATTACTTAGGATTTGGAGTATTTTTTGTCAGTTGCTATATTTATGATTATAATATGTTGCTTGTTTCTGTGATGAGTTATATAAATAATTTTCTTCATATATCACACTTACATACATCTTCATAGCATTTGTCTCTAATTTACTTTATTTATCCTTGTTTATTTTTTTCACATTGTCGAGGCTCATATGACAGCTAACACACAACGCACAACAAGGGGGGGGGGGCAGGAGGCAAGACGGGCAGGAGAGGGAAGGAGAAAACAGCAGGGAACAGATGCATTAGAAGATCTGTGGAAGGGAGAGGGATGGGGTGGGGAACACGTGGTATGCAAGATGGACACTACAGGGACTTTCAGGAAGGAAAGCAGGGAATTTTAAGGAGGCAGTTTTGGGGTGGATTAACGGGGGTAGAAAAGATCGAGGATTTGGATAGGGGATGATAAGAGGTGGTGGTGAACAGCTGTTTTGAAGGCCTGGAGAGAAGAGTGGGATTGAAGAGAATGTGAGTTTATTCCAAAGGCGGGAAAAAAGAGAAACGAAAGAGTGAAGGAGAGCAGCGATTCGTGATTTTGATAGTTTTACCAGAAGGGGGTTGCAGGCGGACCTCAAACGCCCTGTGGAAATATGGGGAGGGAGGGGGGCATATCATAGACAGAGCAGGGAGGGCGAGACCAGAGAGGAGACGGTCGAGGACAGAAAGACCACCGAGCTGCCTGTGGTGAGAGAGTGAGAGGCCCAAGATTCAGCCTCACCACAGGAGATACCAATGATCCTAGATGCCTTGGTTTCCACAGCATGACACCAAGAAAGGTGAGAGGCAGAATCACCAGCCCAGGGGAGAGCAGTACTCCATCAGGCTGTGGATGAAAGCTTTGTATGTGGTCAGGAGCTCAGGTGGGCCGAGGAAGAACTTTGCACGATGGAGGAGTCGCAGTCGCCGACAGGCTTTGGAGGCCAGGGTGGAAATGTAGCTTTCCTTGGAAAGATCATGGGAGATACTGAGACCCAGAAGATTTAATGAAAGGACTTCTTCCAGAGGATTGTTGAGAAAGTAGATGGAGGGGGGGTGGGGAGTTGGTTTCAAACAGTCCTTTCGGAGAGACATTATGAGAGTGTGAGATTTGTCAGGATTGAAAGACATGTTCCACGTGTTGGACCAGTTTGTGATTTTATCCAGATCTGCAGATAGGGAAGAAGCTGCTGCTTGCCGGTCTGAGGGATGACAGATGGTACGGCAGAGTGTGGAGTCATCAGCAAAGAGATAAAGTGGATTTTCCAGAGAGTCGGAGAGATCATTGATGAAAACCAGAAAAAGAACAGGGCCCTAAACGCTGCCTTGAGGAACTCCAGCCTGGACAGGAAGAGGGGATGAGAGAACTCCATTTAGGACCACACGTTGACTGTGACAGGAGAGCAAGTCTGTGAGCCATGAGTAGAGATGGCCTTGGATACCACTGGAAGAGTTTGGTGAGCAGGGCAGGGTGCTAGTCTGTGTCAAAAGCATGCATATGTCTATGGATTTGGCTCTGGTTTCATGTCCGGCATTGAGTAGCTCCATCCATTGTTGGGAGAGCAGAAGCAGCATATTCAGGGTAGAGTGACCTGGTCTGAAACCAAATTGATGATCGGAAATCAAGCCATTGGAGAAGAGGAAGACTTGAATGTCTGAAGCAATGATGGATTCCATAACCTCGCTGATGATTGGGAGAAGACTGATTGGTCTGTAGTTGCAGAGATCTGTCTTTACACCTTTTTATGCAGAGCTGTAATGTTTGCTGATTTCCAAGCAGATGGAAGATGACCTTGAGCAAATGAGAGGATGAATAGAACAGAGAGAGGGTGAGCAAGAACAGAGGAGCAGGTTTTTAGGACACTTGGGCTGATGCCCTCTGGACCAGTTGCAGAATGCTGCCTGGACCAGTTGTTGCAGGTTATATAAAAAAAAATAGCCACAAGTGGGTTGATGGTCATTTCTTGAGGTTGTAGTTAAAAACTGCT
The DNA here is from genome assembly GCF_056783735.1 of Eptatretus burgeri. Classification (NCBI taxonomy): domain Eukaryota; kingdom Metazoa; phylum Chordata; class Myxini; order Myxiniformes; family Myxinidae; genus Eptatretus; species Eptatretus burgeri. Next base: position 31,116,618 of record NC_140974.1, on the reverse strand, counting down.
GAATCCAAAATCTGAGAAATGTTCGACGTTCGACTGGAGTTGATATGGGGGAACCCCCCTCGGGGACTCCCTGATCTGAAATCGAAAAAATCTAAGACCGAGCAATCCTGCAGACCATCAATGAGAAAGGCTGTTTCAGGTTTGAGATAATTTTTTTGGTAAATAAGGGACGAATAGGAATCCAGAGTTTCAGGGGTACCCCCCACCCCTGGGAGCCACCATTGATCCGAAATTGAAAAATTGAAGCACGACAGATTGTGTAGGTTACTGTCTTGTATCCACGTGTCAGGTTTCAGAACAATCAGCCAGGTGATAAGGGAGAAGTAGAAAAAAATAAGGATCCAAAGTTTTGGGAGGTAACCACTCCCCCACCCTCATGATCCAAAATGTAAAAATCGAAGCCCGAGTGATTGTGGGGGTTACTGTCTTGTATTCATGTGTCAGGTTTCAGAGCAATCAGCCAGGTTATAAGGGAGGAGTAGCAAAAATCGCCAAAAAGTTAATGGAAGAACGTAAACATCATGGATCATTTTACAAGTTCATCTCTTAAAGAATCGAAATCAGATGACATAAAAAGCAGTGAAACACCCATCATAACTTCCCTTTTTTATGGGCAACCCTGTGTATATACAGGGTGTTCCAAAAAGACCTGAACACTTTTGGTTGTTAATACATTTAGAACCACAAAGGATACAATGATACCCTTTGGTTTATATGATAACGAAACTGATAAGCTTTTGTGCTCAGCATCAATACACTTCAATGTGAGCTCCGTTTGTCACTCGCAGGACATCAAGGCGGTACATGGGTTCTTGCCATGTTTGGCTCAGTATGTTTGCGTCCTCCAGTGCGCATGCATCTGTGATCCGAGAATGAAGATCCTGCAGGTTTGCCACCTTGGTGCTGTCGAAAACATCTTTGACAAACACTCACAGAAAAAAAAAATATCAAGGGACTTATGTCTGGTGATCATGGGAGCCAGGCGGTTGGTTCATCTCGGTCAATCCAGCGACCAGGAAATTTTTCATTCAGGACGGCTCAAACGACTAAAGCCCAATGAGGGGGAGCAATGAGGGGAGGTTGAAAAATGATATCGGGCTGCAGGTCTTTCATCTGTGGGAAGGCAAATCCATCCTACAAGTTCATTTAAATTGTTGAGATTGCTATATCCTCTGCAAAGACAAATGGACCAACCGAGTGGTCATGGAGAAGGCCACACCATAGATCAACCTCTGGAATGTTGCATATATGTTTATTGACTACTTGGGGATTTTCAGAGCCCCAGATCCGCACATTTTGCCGGTTGACCTTCCCCGATACATGAAAGTAACCTTCATCTGTGAAGATGACCTTTTTCAGGAAATCTTCGTCATCCTCTATGGGACTGCAGAGCATTTCCAAGGCAAATGCCATGCATTTGGGTCCGTCATTTGGTTTGAGTTCCTGCAAAATCTGCACCTTATCGGCATAAAGCGTTCGTCTTTTATGCAAAATCCTGTGTACAATGGTGGTTGGTAGTCCCAGTTCTCTGGATGTGCATGGGATTGATTTTCTGAGACTTTGATGATGTGATTCAGGCACTCGTTCAACGTCTGCTGCACTTGTGGTTGATCAACTGGTACTTTTATATTTCTGACAACTTCCAGTCTCCAAAAACGTCTTTTTCCATCTCTGATAATAATCATCCGCAATGTCAGATTCCTTCCATACCTTGTAAGCAAATTATGCTGAACTTGCATGTCAGATCTCGTCTCGATGAACCATTCGAAGCACTGAGCTTTCTCCTGCGGAGTCGCCATTTTCTTTCACATTAAATCAATGGACTTGAAATTATTGAAAACTTTATCAGTTTCTCTATCATATAAAGCAAAGCGTATCATTGTACCATTTATGGTACTAAATATATTAACAACTCATGTTTGCCAGGTCGTTTTGGAACACCTTCTATATCGGGATGAAATAGACCATATATATGTATATACATAAATATGTTCACATAGGTGAGGTTGAAATTTCTTCAATGATATCATATTAACACTAAAAATCGGTAGGTACTGATTATGATAAACACTGACAATTAAAAAATTAACAAAGAATTTTAATTACTATTATCCTGATTATGGTGTTGTTTACATCCAGCTGGCAATGAATTTACAACAGCAACTGCCCACAAGCACAGCACAACATGCATTTCAAAGATGAGAAGTCAACCAACCAGCTATTAGGTTATACAAGTTTTGAAAAAAAATACCTAGGGGATAATAACATCAGAATGTGGAGAAAATATCAAAAACTAGAACCTGTAATACAGCAGGTGAAATATTTACTTTATTCCATCTCACAATATTTGTGTTTGTTTTTTAAAATCTTTAATTAATGCAGAGGATTCCAAGCAAACGACGTTTTTTGTTGGCAATGCCATCCACCTGTTATTGATGAAGATTCCAGAGATGAAGCCTTCTTCCTGCAGTCACTGTATTTATTTCCTCCATTCCAGCCGACACGCTTCACCTGCCTTGGGTAATCCAGTTGGGGGATTCGTAAATCCGCCTCATACGAGGGCTGCCTGCAGAGGTCGTAGAGTACACGCTAATTTGATTGTCTCTTCCTCCTTCAGCACGTACATATCACCACTGAAGCGGTACACTTGCTACTCTAATTTATTTGTTAGCAAGCCACTCATAGCAGCCTTTCGTAGCACGGCACTTTCTGTCTGGATACGAACCCGTCGGGCATATTCGGTTTCATTACTGGTTCAGTTTAAACAGCGAAAGTCCATTTCTTGCACAACAAAATGTTCCAAGATTTCTGTCTTTGTCCATCTCTTGATTGTAGAAATTGTTGGCGTGTCACAAAGGCTATTGTGACAGTTTAAGTTTTTGTATGTATGGTCGAGGCTCATGGAAAAGCTAGAGAAGAATATAATGGAACAAAATTGAAATGGAGAAACACCAAAAGCAGAGTAGAAATAATGGGATAAAAGACATCATGAGTATGGAGGGGAAATGACCTGAGGTCGTGGTGAATAGCTGGCTTTAAGCCCTGGAGGGAAGAATGTGACTGACCAGACTGGGGAAATTGGTTCCACAGGTGACAGAAAAGAGGAACAAATGAGTGGAGATGAGCAGTGAACCTGGATTTTGGGAGTGTACTAAGAAGAGGGTTGCTGACAGACCTTGCGTGCCCTGCACAAACCTCGGAGGGACAGAGTCAAGAGAGGGCAGAGGATGCAAGACCAAAAAGGAGAAGGTAGAATACAGAGAGGCCACCAACCTGTCGGCGATTTAAAAGTAACAGGCCGAGACACTCAGTTTAGTCGCTGGAGATCCCAACCACCCCAAGCCTTCCTCTTTCCACGTTTCCAATTTTCCTTTCTGAGCGTTTATTGCTGTATACATCTTGTTCATCCCCTGGATCCTCCCGTCATTCTACCCCACATGTCATCCCTTATTTATGCAAGTCTTTCTCCACTATGTCCCTTAACCCTGCTATTAGTGTGTCCCACTCCGTCGCTCTGTCTACTCTTCCTTTGTATTTTGTTACGTCCTGGTCCATTTTGAGTTCTAGCTCCTCCACGAGCCTTGACTGTATACCAAAAACAACCCAAGATGAGACTCAAGACACTGCCTTGGGGCACTTCAGCCTTGATAGGAAGAGGAGATGAGAGGATCCTGTGAAGAGCTACACTCTGACTATGGGTGTGGAAGAAGTTAGTGATCCATGAGAGGAGGTGATGTGGGATGCCATAACCAGAGAGTTTGGAGATCAAGGCAGGGTGCCAGACTTTTTCAAATGCTCGAGATATGCCCAGAGAGACGGCCTTGATCTCATATCTGAGATTGAGGGTCTCCATCCATTGTTGGGATAGTAGGAGCAGCAAAAGCATGTCCAGAGTAGAATGACTGGGTCTGAATCCGAACTGATGATCTGAGATCAGGCCGTTGGTCAAAAGTAAGGATTTGATATCAACTGCAATGATAGATTCTATGACCTTGCTTATGATTAGAAGCAAGACAATGTGCTTGCAGTTAAGAGGATCCATCTTTGCACCATGTTTGTGTATTGTGCTCATGTTTGCGAGCAAGTTTATTGGGCATCGCAACTTGATGGTAATTTTGTTGGGCATCGCAACCTTCTTTCATCTCCCCACCCCCCCCCCGCCACTTCTGTTTTCTTTTTTTTTCAACAAAAATACCAAAAATGCTCTTGCCTACCATTTCTGAAAAGTAACACAGGGTCTTTCATATCCCTTACTAAATATGAGCAGATAGGACAGCCATCTTGATGCTATCACGGAAAGGATAAACATTGTCTATGATGTGATACCCTTACTGACATTTTGTGGTCTGCTCCTCTTCTTTAAGGAATCGGGTGACTTTTCAGCTATTGTGTCATGGAATAAAAGTCAATGGAATGTCATGGAATCCTGATCTGGCTTGCAAAGCACAATTAACACAGCCAAACAGAGTTAGCAAGATACATTTACAACAACGCTTGACATTTCCTGACTAATACTGACCATTTGTTTGCAACAGAAAAACACATTTTTAGCTCACCTGGAATGCAGTTCCGTGGAGCCTACGGGATGGTGTGCTGTCCATCTGTCCGTCTACAAACATTTGCAACTTTACCTCTGAAACTAGACATACAATTTTGAAGAAACTTGAACACAACCTTCATGACCCGGTATGTACCAAAGTTTGTTTACCATCCATCCATCCATTGGGACCATTCTCTGTGCAGAGCATTGCTGCTGCCTCAGCAGTCTCCTTGGCTATTGGGTACAATCCTGGATGGGTCACCACTCCGACACAGGATACCAGCAAGCTGGCACTCATTTTGCTGACCTCGGAAGGATGACAGGCAGAGTCAGTCAACCCCACCTGGTATTAATTCAACAGCAGAAGGGGGATTTGAACTCAGGATCCTAGGATCTCAAGCCCACCACCCTAACCATTAAGCCAACACCAGGCATAAAGTTTGTTCACGGCATTAAAAAAAAAACTGGCCTTCAAGGGGTCTATGGGGGATTGCCCACAATATATGTATTTGCTTTCTTCTCTGAAACCACACACAATTCCAATGAAACTTGACCACAACCTTCATCACCCGTAATGTATCATAGTTTGTTCACACCATTGCACACAAGGAAAAAAAAAAGAGAGAAAATGTCATAGCTCCCGTTGTTTGAAGATTTTTGCTGGACTGAGTTAAAGGGCTACCCCATATTGATTTACAACTAATATGTCCGCCAGTCTACCAGTCAGCCATCTTTGATCAGATCGCAAAATAAAATGAGATGCACCTGAACGCCATCATGTACTGTGCTTGTGCCAAGTTTGAACAAAATCGGACCATGCATGTTCTGATAAATGGTTGGGGACAATATTTAAGTCACAAAATGGCTGCCAGTCGGCCATCTTGGATCTGAGCGTGAAAAAAGATGCACTTAAGTACACCATTACATGTCTTTGTGCCAAGTATGAATATAATCGGTCCATACATGTCTGAGATATGGTTGCAGACGCACGCATACACGCACGCACGCACAGACATGAAAATCGAGAACAAATCCATAAGCCCCGTTTTGAACTAATATAAGTCCAATGGGGGCTAAAAATCGGGGTCTGAGGGGGTCGATGTAGTGACCCCCTAAAAATAGATATTTGTATTCTCAGAAACCACACATAATTCTGATGAAACTTGAGCACAACCTTAATCACCCATGATGTATCAAAGTTTGTTCACACCATTAGAAAATTAATCCAGCTGCTACCAGGTGAGTGCCCTGTGGTATTGCCCCTGTTTTTTCTGTTCTTGTTCTGCTTTCTTTTAACCTTCAAGACTTGGTCCGATCAACTTTACCAACTCAAATATCTCACCTGATAGTATTCTCTCAAACTATTTTAATTATTTATCATATACTGTTCATAGATATACTGTATATATATATATATATATATATATATATATATATATATATATATATATATATATATATATATATATATATATATATATATATGCAGTATTTATATACAGGGTGTAACAAAATTCTGGAATCATAGGTTCATTGTTTTTTGTTTTCTTTTCAGGAGAGTACTTATGAAAATGGATCACAATGCAAAACAAAGCTGAACTGCTCCTCTTACGTGCCCGAGGTTTAAGTCAGAGAGAAACTTGTCAATAATTGCATCACCGACATCCAAAGAAGCCGATGCTTCAACAAGGAACAGTGTCAAAGTTAATGAAACAATTTCCTGAAACTGGAAGTGTGCCAGATAAATACAAAAACAAAAACAACAAAACTAGAAGGGCATTTGGTAAAGCACACACCTCTACCAAGCAAAGCCTGATCCACGAGAACATATAGGGCCCATTACATTTTTGAAATATCATGCAATACAGTACTATATTGTTTTTGGATGTTTCTCTCAATGGTGAAGAATCACTTTAAAAAATAAATCATTCTCGTATCCAGATCCGGATTCAGATCTTCACCAAATTCAAATCAATTTGCCCGTGTCACACACCCAGCCTGGCCACCAAATTTCATTCGGATCCGTCGACAACTTTTTGAGATGCCCTGCACACAAACAAACAAATAGACAGAAAAGGATGAAAACAACCTCCTTCACCTTTGGTGGTGGAGATAACAAAAACAAAAATGCACAATTAACCGTTGATTTCAGAATATTACACCGTGTGTGTGTGTGTGTGTGTGTGTGTGTGTGTGTGTGTGTGTGTGTGTGTGTGTGTGTGTGCATGTGCAGCATCAATGCCTGTTCAGAGTATGGTCCTCATGGATTGGATTGCGGTGTGTATATATTTATAGTTAAATTTTCTTGACTTGAACCAACATCGTGATGATGATCTCAGCAGGCGGTGGTGAATAAATCGGTGGTGAAAAAACATCAATGGTGCCTCCTGGTTGTGATTGGTGGACCTAACACAATGTGTCCATGTGGCAGATGGTACTTGGAGCCAAATACAATCTGCCCTCACTGGTCAAAGTCAGTGGGGCATCAAGTCCCAGTATATAGTCACGGGGGTGACCGGCCCAGGTTAACCCTCAGACACAAATTGTGGTGACAGGGGGTTAACACTGCCAGCCCCCGGGACGGCCCAGAGGTTCTTGTTAATAGAAGGTGGACACGTTGATCCTCGGAGATTATAATGCCTGCGGGAAGGGCAGGGCACAATGACGGAGGGCCGGAGGTATGGGGAAGCAAAACAGAGGGGTTTCTACTCAAACCCGACTACAAATACATGGCCCCAGCTTCTTAAAAAGAATACATTAAATGAAAATAAACAAATATTAACAAAGGACAATTAATCAAAACGGTAATGATAAAAACGAAATAAATAAATCCTACAGTCGAGGAGCCTCTTCAGAGAGATGCAAACACAGACAATGGGGAAACAAAATATAAAGAAAACCCTTCCTTTCAACTATTCTTGTGTTTATCTTGGTCCAGAACTGGTCTTTGTGCAACTTGGAACTGTGGCGCTTCTATTCGCATATGCCGACGTGTGCAACAAAATGGTGCTTCTCTCGTAGCGGGACGAATGCACACCAGGCAATCTGCAAGCGGCACTCCACACCAAAGTTCAGAGATCCAGTGCAATGACTTTGTGCACCGACCGTCCACACTGACCCAACGAAGAGCAAAAGGCCAGCATCTTGCTTCACCACGTGAGCCAAATCACATCAACATGAATACAAGGGTCGTGTTGTCCTCCTTGGCGTACGCTCACCCTCTGCACTCGCCTCTCCAAAATCCGCAACCCCCTTCTTCGTTGATCACGGCTCTCCAAAATGTGCCAGTCCATCTTCCTTTGATAATGCCAAAAATAATCCTCCACCTCCGGGGCTTTCTGGGTTTTGGCCTGCTCACAAGAAACCCAGGAAGGCGGGGCTTTTGACATCATGCCCATCAATCATCAGCCTCGGGGACATGACTTCACATGTTGTCACCCTTTGAAGGTGGGGCTTTCTGCGCGCTTGTAGTGGTTTTCGGGATGTGTTCCCCACCTTTATTGCCAATCTTGAAATATAAAAACATGGGGAAAAAAATCACAGAGGGATGATTACATAATGGGGCAGCTTATTCTTAAACCCCAGCAAATTAACACGACACCACCCCCTCATGTGGTGACACGTAACACTTAAGCTCACAGGTTCCCTACTTAATTACATTGAGATGCCTCCTACACGTCCACAGACAAAACTACTCTATTCAATGCTATATTCCCGATTAAATTCTTCCATCTAACCCCACAACCGTCACAATATATTTGTGTATATATATATATATATATATATATATATATATATATATATATATATATATATATATATATATATATATGCAGTCATGCACCGAATTATGATGTTTCGGTCAACGACCGACCGCATATATGAACAAAGGTGGTCCTATAAGATAATAATGGAGCTGAAAAATTTCTATCGCATGGTGATTTCATAGCCGTTGTAGCACTGCCAGTTGTATAAAAGTACAGTATAACACATACAATTATGTACAGTATAATACATACAATTATGTACAGTATAACACATAAAATTATGTACAGTACATAATACTTGATAATGATAAACAACTACAGTGTGGCCCCGTTATAACGCGATCATTGAGGTCCATAAAATGTCATCGTGAAAAAAGTGGGGCCGTGCTAAATCGGGATTCAAGGAAATCAGCGTTCAACCTGACCCAATGTAGACCCAACATCCTTAAACACCACTATTTTCACCATATTTGACCTGGTTTTTGCACGTTTACCTTCCAGCAAGTAAATTACCTTTGCATTAAAGAATTCCGCGAATAAATCGTTGTTGTTACAGAAGAAATTAAAACACAAATGAATTTTTAGTAAAGCTTTTTATGTTGGTAAAACATTCACGCTGTTCCGAAAATATATCACACAACTGACAGGTGCTCGTTTCTTCATTTGTAAATTATAACATCGATGCAATTATTACGTATTTATGAAATCCAAATGCTATTTATTCACATTTCTATAATCAATGAGAGAGAGGAGATTGTAAGCAGCCGCTACAACACACATGGCCGTGATGAACAGCACAATCAGGTAAAACTAACGTGCCTTCCATATATCTTGGATGTGGGACAAGATGTGGAGGTGGAAGACAGTGATATTGATGATCCTGACCCTGTATAAGCTGAGGCTAATGTGTGTGTTTGTGTCTTAGTTGTTAACAAAAAAGTTTAAAAAGTAAAAACAAAAAAAAGAAAAAAAGGAAATATTTTTGGACAGCTGGACAATGTGTTTGTGTTTTCGGGTTAGGGTTATTACAAAAGTCAAAAGGTTTAAAAAAAATTTAAAAGTTTAAAAAGTAAAAAAAATTACAGTCAGCAAAGGTTAACTTATTATTGAAGAAAGGCTTTTTATATATATATATATATATATATATATATATATATATATATATATATATATATATATATATATATATATATATAAATTTAGTGTAGCCTAAGTGTACAGTGTTTATAACATCGACAGTTGTGTATAGTAATGTCCTCGGCCTTCACATTCACTCACCCCTCACTGACTCGCCCAGAGCAAATTCCAGTCCAAGATCCATTCATGGTAAGTGCCCCATACAGGTGTACCATTTAAAAAAAATATATTTTATACAATATTTTTACTGTACCTTTTCTATGTTTAGATACACAAATACTTACCATTGTGTTACAATTTCCTACAGTAACATGCTGTACACGTTTGTAGCCTAGGGGCAATAGGCTATAGCATATAGCCTCGGTGTGTAGTAGGCCATACCATTTGGGTTTGTGGAAGTGCACTCGATGATGTTCGCACAATGACGACATCGCTTAATGACGCATTTCTCAGAACATATCCCCGTCGTTAAGTGGCGCATGACTATATATATATATATATATATATATATATATATATATATATATATATATATATATATATATATATATATATATATATATATATATATACACACACACACACACAATGTATACATATAATCTCCTCGTCCAACATATATATTCTGTGCTCTCACATTTCCTCAAAAGTTAAAGTCTGTGTCGCTTTAGGCTGAAACACTTTTTTTTTGCCAAAAAGTTACCCTTGCTATAATAAACGGACCAAGACCAGAATATCTGATGTGAACCTATCAGCCTTTTACATGCTTAGTGTCAATAATTACTCTAAAATAATTATTTTTGAGTTATACAATTTAAAATGTTTCCATTATGAAGATAATTCTCAAGACAACGACTGTTGCATATTCTCAAAACCTTTCACATTCCAAATTAAATTTGATTGCCACTTCCAGTTCTTGATCATATCTGAGAAATTATCTAAACTTTCCTTTGCTGTATTTACTATATCTACATATTTGAGTTATTGTGAAATTCAGAAAACTTGATTCATTATCACTATACACCAAGATCATTATTTATTTCAGCTCCAAAAATAAATCAATGGACCAAGCATTGGATTGAGATTGGAGAATTATCTTTGGCACTGGAATAATAAACTCCCTTTGTAAGGAATCTTCATCAGAATTCATTTCATTCCCATCCAGTTGTGGAAGATTCCTTGTCATGTTTACTTTGCCTTTACAATCGTCTGGATATACTCAGCTGATGTCAAACTCCATTGGGATTAAACACCTTTTTAAAGTGGAACAAAAGTCTGAGAAAATGACAATTACTACATGTAAAGTTGAAAACATTGCACTTTATCATCCTTGTATGAATAAAAATATAATCAAGCAGAAAATACAACTTCAATGAATTTCCTACATATTCATTGAGAGGCATTTGATGTGCATGATTGGCCATAACACATGTGACATCATCGCAGATCAGCCCATGCTTAAATCCAAGGACTACAGATACTTGGGATTGCATCATTCATTGATTACTTCAATTCATGGATTTCATCACTCCACCTCAATTCTCAAGAAACTTCATTGTCTTGATTGATTTTGAAATACAGTACACCAACAGATTGATTTTGAAATATTTCTGATGACTTACAAAACACTGAGATAGACTACTGTCTATATATTTTGACCAGATCACCCCCCCCCCCCAACACTAAGACACAGTTCCTTGCAACAGCAAGTGCCAACCCCAATCACCCTTGCCAATACATGGTACAAACACCCACATGCCCCTAGACACATTGAAGTAACACCACAAAGACACAGCAGTGACATCCTCCAAAACATCCCCCAATGAACATCAGAAACTACAAAAAACACATTCACACCCACATCACCATCAACACAATCAACAAACTCGGCCATCTTTGATACAGACAACTCGGTCCAATCACATTCACTTTGCATGCCTTCGCTGTGGACACCACCCAAAGCTCTTACACTACAAACACAGACTCAATGTCACCACTGACGACACCTGCAACTTCCGCCAGACTGCCCAAACATAAAACACATTATTGAAGACTGCACAGTCCTGGCTCCACTGAGACAAGAGCACAACATCATAGATGTGAGAGATCTCTGGGTCGCTCCTGTGAGATTGATTGGCTATCTCCATGTTGTGGACCTGTTTGAGCAGAAATGACCAGGGGAACACAACAACAACGAGGCCGAGAGGGAGAACAGAAGGGATGAAAGAGAGGGTGCTATGGAACAATACACCACCTACTTCTAAACGAGGCCATATTCGAAAATTGTAAAACTAGAAGAAATAAATTGTCCACAGCCTGGATAGATGACAAAAAAAACTTTTTATAGTGCCCTACATTCATGGATGATAAAATGCATGCAATTGTACAATATCCACCCCCAAATAATCAAACTGATAGAGAAAGCAACGGAGCTTTTGAACAACCTCATTGATATGACAGCACTCGGAAGGAAAAATTGAAATACCATACAACACCTCAAGTTAGTGAAACAGTCTTCTGATGACATTCAAATGGATCTTGGCCTAGATAAGTGTGCAAAGTGCACATTCGTACAAGGTAAACCAACAAAAATGGACAACATAAAAGTTGACCGAGATACAACAATACAGGAGCTAGACAACAAAGCATTATACAAATACCACGGAGTAGAAGAGGGCCAAATACAGTATATCACAAACAAATGCACAAAACAATTACTAAAGAATGCCTGCATAGAACGAGGATGATGCTGAAAATAAATCTCACTCCGATAAACAAAATCAAAGCCATCATCCAACTAGCAATACCAGTATTCCAAGACAGCTGCGGAATAATAAAATGGCTACAAGTGGAAATCAATAAACTACAGAATCAAACCAAAGAAACTTCTCACAATCCACAAAATGTTCGACAAAAATCGATACATCTCGGTAATGTACCTGCCGATATGAGAAGGAAGTAACAGCCTGATGGAACTCAACCAAGTGCACAGAATGATAACAATAGGATTGGCTGAATAGGCGAAAAGTCCAACAGACTACAGAATCCAATTCATGCCAGAACAGTTGTACACATGAAGGCACAACAAGGCACGTAGAGTAATCCACTGGCACATTTTCAAAAACTTTGATATCCCAGTTCCAGAAAACTCATGGAAACCTGAACCACTAGAACTACATTGTCGATGGCACACCATCGCATATTCCCACGTGCACTGCTTTGTCCCATTGACGCTAGTTGAAATTTTATCTTCCAAAATGTATTGACTATTCTTTTCTATTTGATGTGCTTTATGACCAAAGACTTACTACGTTTACTAAATCATGTCAACATTTCATGAAACATTAATTTAACACTGTCCAGCAATATAGAACTGTGCATCAATTTAATCATCGGAATGAACTGTGTAGAATATTAATTATAATTATTCATAATCAGTTAGGCAAATACAGTAAAACCTGTGACTGTTTGTCACTCATGGGGGCCACATAAGTAAGTTCTTTAAAAAAAGAATTTACCATGTACAATGGGAAATACACTTTAAAAAAAAATCATCCCCCATGACCCCACCCCCTCTGGCCCGGCCCCTCGGGGTCATATCAAAAATCCGACAGTGTTGTGCACTTCCCCATACATATATCTACTTTGCCCCAAAGTTTCAAGTTCCTATTTCAAACGGTGTCGGAGGAGTTACAGGGTAAGACAGACGGACGGACAGACGGACGGACGGACACAATCACAATATTCCCACTTTTCTTCGAAAGCACGGGAATAAAAAGCAATCACTGAAAACAAGGAAATAATGCTCACCTACGACCGAATGATCCCACATTGAGCATAAGCATAGAAAACACTAAGACCAGATTTCATATGTAGGTACATAAAAGAATAAAAGGCATTGCGATTGTAATTTTGGCCT
>NC_140974.1:31098255-31100755 GCF_056783735.1 Eptatretus burgeri | reverse complement strand
GGTGATGGAGCATTTCATCGAAGAGGCGGATAACGTCTTCTTGTGGAATAATGAGCCAAGCAACCACACCTTGTTGGTGAAATCATACAAGGTTCACAGCAGACTTTGGAAAAAACAAAATGACCGACGTCTGCTCGTTCTGGTGCCACCCATGTTCAACCAGTAAAATGTCAAGAGAATATGAAGGTCATGTTAATGTTTGGGCATTTTTCTGTTGCACAATCATCCGAAGTGATGCTTTCGATGTGGGCAGGGAATATGATAACACATATTCGTCGCTAAAAGGGCATAGCTACTAGTGATCCAACATCCCCATGTATTGATGGACCGTCATAGCATAACAATGTGAGCGATAGATGTGCACCTGGTGGTGCCTCACATCGTGATATCAAATGTTAGTCCTGTTGGGCCGTGAGATGTGACAGACTTGGCTGGATTATTTCTTTCTCTGGGAGAGCTGTGGACGTACGTCAGGCCAAAGTTCAGATCAAAGTTAAACAAGTATCTGTCAACAAATACCATCTAATACCATTTGTGTTGTCGGTCATGTTTGGTTGAAATCACTTTCAATTTTTTGGTCATGTGAACAAGCACGGGGGACAATCTGAAATGTGGGAAAAAGAACCATGTGAAACAATGAGCCAATTGTCAATGGTCATCGGGGATGTCTTGTGACTCGGAGAAGACCAGTTGCAAAATAGCAAAGCAGTCCTCGTGGCCTTCCTTATTGGCAATTACAAACATGAAGACCATTCTGCTTTGTTATTTAAAACACTCCGAATCATGCTTTCTTGGATCCATCATTCATCCATCGCATCCCAAATGGGCTGCATTGTCCCAAAACAACTTAGTCCAATGCATTGGTGTTACGTTTGTCCTGTCTATGCAGGCAATTCCCCACAGGTTCTATGGATGCCGCTATGGCCTTTTCATCTTATCATGGCCAGGTACTTTAACCCATGGTAGAGGTAGTAGCTTTTAAAGTCATCGTGAAGGTTTTTAAATCGTGGGAGACAATGAAACGTCGTGGCTGGAAGCAAATGTTGCTTTGGGTGAATTGAGCACACAAAAAACATTTATATTCCTTTACACACAATGACATGATCTTGATGAAGCTTCCTCAACCAAAGTGGAGCTTCCAGGGTGTAATGTCAGGCTGGCTGCATGTTTTGCACAAAGCTCCCCCCCACCCCCCACAACCCTCCCACAAACGATTCTAGCTTGGGTTTGTGCTTCTCCCTCAGGCTTGCAGTCACCCAAGGGCATGATGGAGGGGCACCTGGTGGTGTTACAATAAATTCAAATATCGCGGGAACATGCTGACGGATAATAAACAGGAGTGATTATTCTTGTTTGCTTGCTAGTTCCAATAACAACAATAAAAGTGAAGTTAATGTATCGTGCGAGTGCTTGTAAAGCAGAGCGAGTGTTGCCCTTTGCATTGCTGCATCCCAAAGTTGAGATTTCCAAGACCCCACAATCTTTTCCAAGATATGATGGTGGACATTTGGAAAGAAATTTCTCAGGACCTCTGTCATCGATCATGACGTCGCTTGTAGATTTATGGTGACAATTGTCCCACAGTGGGTCAGCCAGCACGATATTGTTGTTTAACAAATTGTCACAAAACTCCGATGATGAGTGTTGGGATGGCCCAGCACAGGAAGAATAAAAGGAACAAGAATGGCAAAGTGAAATCCCATGAGAGGGACCATCGCCTCTGAGAACAAAGTAACCTTGCATTGTTCAAACTCAGTCAGCTGATGAAAAACAATGCCATGTTGTTCTGTCCCCCAAGTCAACAACACAGATATCTGATTGCAGCAATTCCATCCTTTATTTTTTAATTACCTTTGTTTTTTTGATTACCTTTTTTCCCCTACTTGCACAACACATGGCAAATGTTCAAACCACATGCAAGCTATTTACTCAACTTGTGAACAATTACCAAAAGTGAGTGCAAGTTGTACATGACATTATGATGGTTGAGAATGTTGGTACGTCTGCATGTCAAGGTAAAACCGAAAGCTGCTTCATAAACCAAAAAACCTGAGTTTCAGGGGATAGTTTACCACATAAACAATAGAACATTTTTTTGTTGATACTCCCATCTCCACCCCAACCACCAACCTCCCCCACTCCATTGTCTGCACCTTGGATGTTCTCTCTCTCTCTCTCTCCTCTCTCTCCTACATCTAGCATGATCGACACATGGAATTTTCTATCACAATTTCTCTCAATTTTCTCACAATTGAATATGACATTGCCAGAGAATCCTCTGTCATGATGTCAATCAAAACAACCCAGAATCCCCTAAATTACTAATCTGTTATGATACATTTAATCGCTTTGTGTGGAGCAAAGCGAAGATTATCTCCGCCACTGAAGGTGGATGGAGGTTATGTTTTCACCACTGCCTGTCTGTCTGTGAACAGGATACCTCAAAAAGTTGTGGATGGATTCAGGGGAAATTTTGTGGACAGGTTGGGTGTGTACCAAG